>NW_020201120.1:56810-64035 GCF_001531365.2 Cynara cardunculus var. scolymus | reverse complement strand
GCTCCCCCTCAAATGATGCATATGGATTAAAATTAAAGACTCCCCTTCACATAGATAAAATATGAGAAGTTAAGGAGACAGAGGCTCTGGTCTATACAACGAGAGGCTCTGGTTGAGAGAAGCATATGCCAAGTAAGGATTGCAAAGAGAACAAAGCTAGAGGCTCTGGTGTTCAGTACCAGAGGCTCTGGTTGAGAGGCATGGTTTATAGGTTTATGGGTTTTTACATTTTGCATTGTGGGGTTTAACAGATTCTCTGCGGGTTCAAAATATGAGTTTAAAGATAAATTTGGAGAAAAGAAGAAAATATGATGAAAAAAGATACGAGAAGAAGTATGAGAAGAAACCTGAAGAGAAGAAGAAATTTGTTAAAGGAGTGGCAGACGAGAACACCAAATGCTACAACTGTGGCAAATTGGTACATTTTGCTGTTAACTGCAGAAAGTCGGTTACAAGAATTACCGACTATTATAGGAATAAGTTTCTTCTGTCAAAATAAAGAGATGCGGGAAAGGCATTGATGACTAAAGATGACTATTGGCTAAATTTAACTGATGAGGAGGACGAGTCCTAAGATGTGGCTCACATTTGTCTGATGGCAAAGATTGATATAGATTCTTCTGATGAGTGTGAAGAGGAGAATGCTGAGATGAATGATGAGGTATTGGAAAATTCATGCATACATCAGATACAAAAGATGATGCTTAAACTCCAAAATTTTCAGCAACAATTAAAATCTAAAAAATTGTGTTGGATCTTAACTTCAGCTTTGATATTGATCTAATACTCTGAATGAACTCTAAGACGATTAAAGTGCACCGGAAACAATAATAAGAACAAAACAGATTAAAAATACCAAGAACACACAGTCAAGATGAGGAAGATGATTAACACAGGAGAATTGCTTCAAAGGTTTTTTAATTCATTCAATTGAAAATATAACGATTACAATTCTGGAAGCTACAAATTACAAAGGCCTTAGCCGCTATTTATACTAGTTCCTAACGACCTTAGAGATCAGATCTTCACGTGTGTCTTCATTTGAGCCGTCCAAATAAAGTCGATTAAGTTTTAGTCACGTGAGAAGCACATGCAGCTAATAACAATTGAAAAACTATAGAACAGAATCTTCACATAAGACAAAATCCGCAGACCCTCTGTGAGTCATCTCAGAGGCTCTGCTGTATTTAACTTGCATGATCTTATTGACAGAGGACCATTTTCCAGAACCTCTGTGAGAGACATCAGAGGTTCTGTCACACTTTACTTGCTCAAATAAGAGGCTTCTGGCGTTAGTCCTCTGTTGTCTTCTGTGGAAAATAACCTTCTGTCAAGACTTGCATAATACTTTTTCTATACTTTTACAAGAGATGAATAATGGAGCTAACAATCTCCCCCTAAGTATGAAAAAGTAAATTTGGACAAATAGGTGCAAGAATTGACTAATGGAAAAAATACAAGAGGAGATTAAACTCATCCTCTGAAAAAGAATTACAATACAGAAAGAATTAAAAGATTGTTGCAGGCCTACACTATTACAAGAGATTACTCCACAGTAGAGTTTGGAAAATCGTCTACGGAATATTGCAGATCAGACTTGACAGTCTTGTAGACTTTGAAAATCCATTCTCTGAAGGAGACTTGTACCTTGATCGTTTCCAGAAGGTTGGTCACTTCATCCGCCYTTATATGCCCTCTCTGCACCTCTGTCACCACTAAGTTGAACACCCACTCAAGAGACTCAGTCGAATATTTGTGCGTCTCCTTTGGATCAAAGAACCTTAGAATTTCATCCTTGTCTAGGAACACAAACCCAAAGATGGGATTGTGGACAATGGTGTTGGKATGAAATCTAAGCAGCCAACTTGGTCTGTTCTTTGGAGGAGAAATTTTTAGATCTGGCTGGGCCAACCTCATAGCTATGTCGAAATCTTTCTGGCTGTAGAATTTGACTTGAGCGCGCATTACTTCAATCAGCCTTCTGAGAGAAATCGAATATGTTGACCTCCTCTCCATGTATTTGTTCAAGATCTTGTGTAGGAATATTAAGTCAAATACAGCAGAGCCTCTAAGATGGCTCACAAATACAGCCTTCTGAGATGGCTCACAAATACAGCCTTCTGAGATGGCTCACAAATACAGCCTTCTGAGGGTCTGCGGATTTCGTGTTCTGTGAAGATTCTATTCTACAGTTTTTCAATGGTTATTAGCTGCATGTGCTTCTCACGTGACTAGGACTTAGTCGACTTTATTTGGACGGCTCAGATGAAGACACGCATCAAGATTTGGTCTCTAAGGTCGTTAGGATCTAGTAAAAATAGCGGCTAAGGCCATTGTAATTTGTAGCTTCCCGAATTGTAATCGTTATATATTCAATTGAATGAATTGAAAAACCTTTGAAAAATTCTCCTATGTTAATCTTTTTCCTCATCTTGACTGTGTGTTCTTGGTATTTTTACTCTGTTCTGTTCTTATTATTGTTTCCGCTGCACTTTAATCGTCTTAGAGTTCATTCAGAGTATTAGATCAATATCAAAGCTGAATTTAAGATCCAACAATTGGTATCAGAGCAGGAATTGAATTCTTATTCGATTAATTCTGTTTTTGGTATTAATCTGCGTTTTCTAGAACACCAGTTTTCCTCAGTTTACCCTGTTTCATTCAAATTTCAATGGCGAACTTGGTTATTAACTCGTTCATGAGTACTGGATCTCAATCAAAGCCTCCCACGCTTATCTGTGAGGAATATCCGTAATGGAAAGTGCGCATGATCAACTTTCTGGAGGGAATTCACCCCAGAATTTGTGAATTTCTCTACAATCCTCCATATGTGCCAATGAATTTGATTCCAAGAGTTCCAGCTACTGGTACAACCCCTGAAGTTCCTGAGCATTATGAGCCCAAACCAATCGAAAACTGGAACGATGAAGAAAAGGTATTAGTTGAATTGGAAAGCAAATGCAAAGGGATGTTGATCATGGCTATACCACATGAGATCTTCAAATATATTGATCACTGCCATCTGTCTATGGACATTTGGGCAGAATTGGAGAAACAAATCGAAAAAGGGAAGAAGACTCTCGAGAACAACAGAGCCATTCGTATTGATGAACATCATAGCTTCAAGGCTAAGGAGGATGAACCTTTGACGGACATAGAGGACGAGATCTTCTGTGGAATGGCAAATATTGACCCAGACTCCTTTTACTCAAATGACCAAGAGGTTTCCACTTCTTACTCTTCTGAATCAATTGATTCATGTCATTTGGAACATTACAAGCTTAAAGAAAAACTTTCTCTTTGTGAAAAAGAAGTCATTCTTCTCATAGAGGAAGAAACAGATTTTTTTTAAATGTTCGAAGAGGCTCAATCAAACTTTGTAAATTTTGAAAAATTTCAAAAGAAAAGGTTGCCGAAATTCAAAAGGAGTTAAAAAAAACAAGGTTGATGAGTTAAAGAAGTTAGAGCATGAGAAATGCAATGTTACTTCTGTCAAAGAATTCTTCCAAAAAGAAAGAGAATTTTTGCACCAAGATGTTCTTGACAGAGAACTCAAAATTAAGAAGAGGTATGGGTTTCTCAGAATTTGACAACAAACCTGGTTTTAAATCCAACAAAACTCTTGAGAGTACCTTTAGATCTTCAAAGAATCTTAAAAGTAATATTCCTAACACAAAGTCCATTTTCAAAAGAAGAAGGTTGTTGGTTGCTCCAGACACAAAAACGTGTTTAACAATGGAAAATGTTGCTTTTGAATACTATATTGACTCTTTCTCACCTTCTGAAAAGAAGGATTTCATTCCAAGGAGATTTATGAGACAGAGTCAGATAGGAATTTTCAAGTTTGGACAACGAGAGACCCAAAAAGACTGTGCTTTTGTGTGTACCATTCATCCTCTTGAGAGAAAGTTATCCTCAGAGGCTCTTGAATTTTTTCCATAACACATCACAGAGCCTTCTGAAAATGAGTCTCTTTATAAGAAGGTTTTTGTCACAAAGCTCTCTGAAAATGATACTTCTAAGCATGAATATGCCTCAGATCATGAAGACAGTCCTACACAAGTTGTAGAAACTGATATTGATCTAGAGAAAAGAAAGATGGAAAATCCAAGAGAAAGTAATTCTCAATGCTCTTCCTCTGCAACTCAAAGACCAATTTACACTTGGCAACAATTGATAAAATGGCCTCAATCCAACTCTGCTTCTGTCTCTGGTAATGCAGGAAAACCAAAGAGGGGATCCATACAGAAGAGTTTTAAAAAGAATTTCAAAAAGGAGTCTAGAATAGGGAAGGAGTCTTGTAAAAAGAAGCCAATACCTAAGAAGGGCTCTAAAAATAAAAATTTTGTACCCCTCTTTGATGATTTTAATGAAAAATTCAAGAAAGCTTCTTGCAATGTTACCTTTTGTGGATGTTTCAATATCATGCATGCTTTATCTAATCATATTCACCATTCTTCCTGTTTAGTCGCTCACCCCAAGAACCATGAATCCGGGGTGAACAAAAGACAAGTTGGCAATTATTCTTCAAAGAACAATAAGACTAAACCAAAAGAGGGTATGGCATACTTTAAACAAGCTAATGTTAAGGGACCCAATTGGAAGTGGGTACCCAAATTAAATGTTCTCTAAATGCAGAAGAAGCAACATGTGTCTACTTGGGTCGTAGACTTAGGATGCTCGAGACATATGACTGGCACCCAAGAACTTATGTCATCATACCTAAAGAAAGAAGAAGGTTTTGTTGTATGTTTTATTTTAAATTATTTTTTTAAAAGGACTGAATTCAAAAGGAAAGGCCTTCCCCCAATTTGGAATACTCTGTTTTCGATAGTTAATTGCTGTCTAACAGGGAAGGTCGGTAGCCATGACCAAGCCTCACATGCCATGCTTTCCATTGTATATGGAATCTACTTCAATCTGCCCCTTGATTACGCACAACTCATCTTCGAGGATATGGTGGGCTTAATCAAAATGAAATGTTCTACTCAAAGGGGTGAGAAATCAAAGGTGAAGGCACAAAAGAAAGCCATAGAGGACCTCAATCATTCAAATCTAATCCTATAGAGGTTCTTTGGTTTGGTCTTTGGAGATATGATAGCAGAGAAGCTGCCCTCTGCAGAGCCAAATGCGCGGTTGTATCCAATGAAGGAGTTCCACCCCACAGAGCATGAGCTAGGGTACAGRAGCCCAAGGCCTCTATCAAAAGCCATGCTCAAATACCTTAGCAGAGGAGATAGGAAAGCGTATAGACGTGGATACAGGAGGCCAGAGCTGGTCCCTGAAACCCCTCCACGAATAGGTATCCCCATAGGATAGAGAGTGCAAAAAATGAGGGTTGAGGGAAGAAGGGAGGAGCCAGCAGAGGCTAGGGAGATGAGTGAGGAAAGACCGAGGATAGTAAGTCCCCCACAAAAGAAAAAGAAGACAAAGAAGACTCAGAAGGATGTTGACTGTTCTGAGAAAACGAAAGGGATGAAGAGACCCGCAGAAGAAGAGGGTCCAAGCAGTCCCCTACAAAAGCCGAAAAAGAAGAAATCGAAGAAGGCCCAACCCGCAGAGGTTGAGGTCACAGAGGCTGTAATCCAAGAAAGCCCAGCAGAGGCTGCAATCCAAGAAAGCCCAGCATAGGCTGCTCCTGAGCGCAGAATGTTGCGCAAGATTGTTCAAGTAGAGTCCCCAACAGAGCAAATACACGATGTAATCTTCGACATTCAACAAGGGTTTACAGCGCCCACAGAGGTGGTAGACTTGGGGACAGAAGTCGTACTAGACGACGAAGAAGAAGAATTGGAGTTAGATGAGGGCGAAAAAGATGCCGAAGGCACACACCCAAGCCCCCCTCCTAGTGCAACCCACATTTCTAGGGACCCTGTTCTAGAGGGAACCCCTATTGAAAAAAGCGTGCACACACTGAGCCCTAAACCAGCAAACCTCGCAGAGGACATTCTTTCGTCCTTTTTCGAATGCACAGTCCGGGAACCACAATCTACTCCTACATCCTCTCAAAAGGATGCTGGTTTTACAATAAGAGTCCATTCACCCAAGGACTCGTCACAACCCAGAGAGGCATTCGTTGCCCCTTGAGTGAACAACCAAGTTATGCTTCAGAGGCATACGATAGATTCATATAGACTGTGGGTCTAGAACGCCCAAAGTCTCAACTCGATCCCTCTGTCGAGTTAGGCTCTGAACCTACTAGGCACGACATCGACAGAACACTGGTAGGCTCTCCAATTGGAGATGTTCGAGGATCCGGTGGAAGTCCCYGAGCTGACATCGACAAACCAGTCACTGAGGGCGCCTTACACTCTGAGGATACTAAGTCACCATGTGTTGGTGATATAGGTTCCCCGAATACCTATGTGACGAAGGGGGAGTTACAAACCTTCGCCATAGCGGTATTCTAGAGGTTGGATGAGTTGAAAAGCTTATTCTCCTCCCAACCGGYGACAGAGGCTCTTGCACCTCTAACAGAGGCTCTGAAGGAGTTGACTTCCACAACTTCTGAGCTCAAGGCGACCGTATCAACCCTTCAGAGCTCTGTCCTAAGCAAAGACAACCTCACAGAAGCTTTCAGCGCCCTGTCTCTCAACCCTTCTTCAATCCAAAAGCTCAAGACAGAATTAACAGAGGTTGTCGCCCAATTTGTTGCAGACTTCATTTCTGCCAGCTACACTGATTATTCTGTCTTCAAAGATGAGATCAAAGGAATGTTCTCCTCTACGGTTACCTATGGCATTGATTCTAAATACTCCAGGGCTAACATTAACCATCTAGCCACTCGCAGAGAGCTAGACGCAATGATTGAAGCCCTTGGAGAGGCCGTGTGAAAATACACCGACCATTTTCTCAAGGAAGCCCAAGCAACCAACGAATCAATAAGAGACTGCACAAAGAAACTCATCGCAGAGGGTGACAACTTCAGAAATGAGATCTATCGATGCGTCTCAAAAATGAAATGGGCCACAGAGATGGACATCAACAATGCCTCTGTATATGGTCTCAAACAGGCTCCCAGAGCATGGTATGATCGCTTGTCCATYTTTCTTACAACCAATGGTTTTCACAGAGGTACAACAGATATTACTTTGTTTTATAAGAAACATAATGATGATATCTTGCTTGTACAAATATATGTTGATGACATAATCTTTGGTGCAACTAACGTTTCTATGTGCAAAGTGTTTGAATTTTTGATGCAGAGTGAATTCGAGATGAGCAT
>NW_020201120.1:50847-56320 GCF_001531365.2 Cynara cardunculus var. scolymus | reverse complement strand
TGATTATGGCTACTCTGTCAACAAGATCCCCATCCTCTGTGATTCAAAGAGCGCTATTGCTATATCAGCCAATCCTGTGCAACATTAAAAAACAAAGCATATCGACATAAGGTACCACTTCTTAAAACATCATGTWGAAGAAGGTAATGTCRAATTATACTTTGTAAAATCTGAATTTCAATTGGCTGATCTCTTTACAAAAGCACATGATGAGAAAAGGTTTAATTTCCTTGTTGATAAAATAGGAATGACATGTCCAGAGTTCTAGATGTTGAATGTCTTATTATTTATTATTTTTTGTATAAAGTTATTTGAATAATCTCCTTTTGTATATAGTTTTACTTTTTAAATTTCATTTTGTATATAGCTTCAATTTCTTGATTAACCTTCACTTGATTTCATAGTTAACAGGTTTAACTTGCAGAGACTTGCAAGGTTTAAGGGGGAGTATGTGCTTAAAAAGAATAAAACTTTTTGAAGAAGCAAATTTTTTTTTCATCACAGATCCTTTGTGATAGCTCTCAGAGGCTCTCTGAACGGATTCTCTGTTGATACTTCTTCTTAGGATTTTAAATGGTTTTTAGTTTGAGGGGGAGCCATGAAAGCTGGCTCATAGGGGAAGTTTTTGAAATGAAAATCAAAACCTCAGAAGGTGCCAAAACTTTTGAAGTATCTTGTTCTCAGAGGTCAACTCATCAGAACCTCTGACACTTCTATCAGAGGCTCTGTGGGTTTGAACAGAGCAAGTACTCATCTCTCTGAGGATTTTCAAACCATTTAGGTAAATAAAGGTGTAACATATAGAAGACCCAACACATATCATAGAGGCTCTGTTACCCTTAGGCCTCTGACATAATTCTCTTATAGTTCTTGTCTATTGATATGGTGCGCGTGGTTCTGTAGATAAGGGTTAAAGCATATCGCGCGTGTCATAATCGGGGGCGCACGTCATCAATCGCGCGTCTTCCCAACACAACGTGTCATAGTTTTGATTCGTCAATCCCTTTAGCCACTCATCACGTTTTTTCTCCCAATAAACGGTTCAGCTCAAATCCCTCACTATAAATACCCCTTCCCCCCAAAACGTAAACCTTTACAATATCTTTCTTCTCCGACGAACCTGGAAATTTTCGAGCTTCACTAAAACCTGCAACTATGTCTTCATCTTCAACCTCCGCTCAATCTGTTAATGTCTCAAGCGACAATGAGGTAACCCAATCCCAAGCCCTAACTTCTCACGCTGTATCATTTCTTCAAAATCGATACGAGAAAGGAGTTCTTGTCAAGAAACCCAATAATTATTTCCTTCCTCCTTCTTCATCTGGCTCTCCTGAATACACCTATCCCCTCATTGAAATTCATCGTAACCATCCTTTGTACTATGCTCTTTCAGCCACCAAACCTACACCTGAAACATACATTACCCAATTCTTACTAAGCTTTTATATAACTACCTTGGACAACTCTGGACTAAGCATCGTCGGTTATGCTTCTCACCCAATCAACAAATCTCTAGTGCCAATGGAACTTAATGTAAACACCCTTCAAACAGCCCTGCACCTACCCTCCTTGGAATCTCTCAATTTGGATGCTTTCGCCCCAACCCCAACAGACGATGAACCAATTCAATTTCTTGAATTTCATTCCTATGCTGCCAAGACTAAAATTGTGAAAAGGACTCAGTTCAAACGAAAAGGCCTACCCCCAATCTAGAATACTCTATTCTCTATAGTGAACTACTGTCTAACAGGGAAGGACGGCAGCCATAACCAGACCTCTCACGCAATGCTTTCCATTGTGTATGGAATATATTTAAACCTGCCCCTCGACTACGGACAACTCATCTTCGAAGACATGGTGGGTTTGATCAAGAAGAAGTGCGCTACGCAGAGGGGTGAGAAGTCAAAAGTGAAGGCGCCGAAGAAGGCCAAAGAGGACCTCAATCATCCAAACCTTATTCTATAGAGGTTCTTTGGCCTAGTATTTGGGGAAATGATTGCAGAGAAGCTGCCCTCTGCCGAGCCTAATGCCAGATTGTATCCATTGAAGGAGTTCCACCCGGTAGAGCAAGAGCTAGGGTACAGAAGCCCCAGACCTCTATCTAAAGCCATGCTCAAATACCTTAGTCATGAAGATAGGAAAGCATACAGACATGGATTCAGGAGGCCAGAGCCGGTCCCTGAAACCCCTCCACGCATAGGAATCCCCTTAGGAGAGAGAGTGGAAAAAATGAGGATCGAGGGAGGAAGGGAGGAGCTAGCAGTGGCTAGAGAGGTGAGTAAGGAAAGACCTAGAGTAGCAAGTCCCCCACCAAAGAAGCCAAAGAAGACACAAAAGGGTGTTGATTCTTCTATGAAAAAGGAAGGGAAGAAGAGACCCGCAGAAGAAGAGGGTCCAAGCAGTCCTCTGCAAAAGCCTAAGAAGAATAAATCAAAGAAGGCCCAACCCGCAGAGGTTGTGGTCACAGAGGCTGTGAGACAAGAAAGCCCTGCAAATGCTGCTCCAAAGCGCAGAAGGTTGCGCAAGGTGGTTCACGAGGAGTCCCCAACAGAGCAGATACAAGATGTTATCTTCCAAATCCAACAGGAGTTTAAATCGCCTATGGAAGTAGCTGATTTGGGGACAGAGGTCGTATTTGACGACGAAGAGGAAGTGTTGGAAATAGAAGAGGGAGTAAAAGATGCCGAAGGCACACATCCTAGCCCCCCTCCCAGTGCAACCCACGTTTCTAGGGACCTTGTTATAGAGGGATCCCCTATTGAAAAAGGCGTGCACACGCTGAGCCCAACCCAAGCTAACCTCACAGAGGACATTGTTTCGTCCTTTGTTGAATGCACTGCCCAGGAACCACAACATACTCCAACATCCTCTCAAATGGATGCTGGTTTTAAAATCAGAGTCCAATCGCCCAAGGACTTGTCACAACCCAAAGAGGCATCCATTGCCTCTCCACACTTGAGTGACCAACCAAAATATGCTTCAGAGGCATATGCAAGAGTCACAGAGACTGAGGGTCTAGAACGCCCAAAGTCGACACTCGATCCCTCTGCCGAGTTAGGCTCTGAACCTACTAGGCAAGATATCGACAGAACACTGGTAGGTACTCTAAAAGGAGATGTTCGAGGATCCGGTGGAAGTCCCCGAGCTGACATCGCAAAACTAGTCGCTGAGGGCGCCTCACACTCCGAGGCTACTAGGTCACCATGTGTTGGTGATTTAGGTTCCTAGGATACCTATGTGACGAAGGGGGAGTTACAAACCTTCACCACAGCGGTATTCTAGAGGTTGGACAAGTTGAAAAGCTTGTTCACCTCTCAACCATCGATAGAGGCGTTAGCTCCAATCACAGAGGCTCTGAAGGAGTTGACAACTACAACTTCAGAACTCAAGGAGACTCTTTCAGCCTTTCAGAGTTCTGTCCTTCATAAAGATGACCTCGCAGAAGCCTTCAGCGCTCTGTCTCTCAACCCTTCCTCAATCCAAAAGCTGAAGACAGAGTTATCAGAGGTAGCCGCCCAGTTTGCTGCTGATTTCATCTCCGCCGGCTACACGGACTACTCTACCTTCAAAGACGAGATCAAAGGCATGTTTTCCTTTAGCCATCTAGCCACTCGCAGAGAGCTAGATGCAATGGTTGAAGCCCTAGGAGAGCTCGTGCGCAAATATACAGACCAACTCGTCAAAGAAGCCCCAGCTTCCAACCAATCAATTAGAGACTGCACTTCAAAGTTCGTCAAAGAGGGTGACTCCTTTAGAAGCGAAATCTATCACAGCCTCTCTAAAATGAAGTGGGCCTTAGAGATCGACATAAACAACGCTTCTGTGATTGCTGAGTTGGTGATCGAGAAAATGGAGAAGGCGGCTACCAGAATCCTAGGGCGATTGAAGAAGGCTCCCCTTGTTACTTGCAAAGCAGAAGCCACCAAAATCCATGACGATCAAGGAGGTGATGACCATGATCGTCATGAGGGGGAGAAGAAGACAGAGAATAAAGCTGAAGAGCCTAAGAAGACAACCTCTGCCAAACCACTAAAGATAGTGGACTCTGCAGCTATCCTGTTCTCAAAAGATAAATCTTCAGAGCCTAAGGGGAAAGGCAAGGGTAAAGCTGTAGAGGTGTCGTACAGAAGGGGTCAAGCTCTGAGACACCAGAGGAGATAAATGAAGAAGAGTATGACGACCCATAACTCGTTCAAGCGTCAAAGGCATCTTTGGCAGAGGCACAAGCAAGAAAGGGCAGAGCCCGCATCCCCAGAGCTAGAGAAGGCTCTTCCTCCAAGATGGCGAAGGAGGAAACGTCCACGGGTACGTTCGACGCTCTGGTAGGAACCGTCAAGCCAATCCTACCAGAGGGGTCCACCCAAAGGCCGATTCTAGAAGAAAAAGAAACCACAATAACAGAATCTGCCACAGTGGGGAGGGTTTCTGAGATACTTGATTCTATGAGCAAGATCCCTATGCAGAAAGTGCGCACAGAGCCCGTAACCACTGTGGAGGAGATTATGCGGTGGCGCTACTATACCGTGGACACAGAGCCCCCTTACGACTCAGAGCTTACAAGCATACCCTCTGCAGCTGCGAAGTTTCACTTCTAAAAAATTACAAGGCCACGCGAGCAGGTCTTCTCAGAGCACGTGATAACTTCCCTTGAAACCATATCTCCAAGGACTATGCGGAAGAAGACCGTACTTTATGCTCAATATGTGGTAAAGGGGATGAAGACAACCTATACACGTTCACAGATGCTGACCTCCACAACCTCTGTGTATTTGATTTTATCTTCTTGCATAAAATTCTTAACAAATACATGGAGAGGAGGTCAAGCTATTCGATTTCCCTTAGAAGGATGATTGAGGTGATGTGCGCTCAAGTGAAATACTACAGCTAGAAGGACTTCTATATCGCAATGAGGTTGGCCCAAATAGATTTGAAGATTTCCCCTTCAAAGAACAGGCCAAGTTAGCTACTTAAATGTCATCCCAACACTATTGTCCACAATCCCGTCTTTGGGTTTGTGTTCTTGGACAAGGATGACATTCTAAGGTTCTTTGATCCAACAGAGGTGAACAAATATGCGACAACGACTCTTGAGTGGGTGTTCAACCAAGTGGAAGCGATTAAAGTTCAAGTCTCCTTCAGAGAGTGGATATTCAAGGTCTACAGAACCATCAAGTCAGATCTGCAATTTACCGTAGATGACTATCCAGACTCTGATGTGGACTAATCTTCTGTAATAATATAGGCCTGAGCACCAAACTTTTCTATTCTTTCAATTTATGTAATTCTTTTCAGAGGATGAGTTTAATCTCCTCTTGTAATTCTTTCAATTAGTCATTTCTTGCAATTATTCGTCCAATTTTACTTTTTCATACTTAGGGGGAGATTGTTAGCTCTAATATTTACTTAATGTAAAAGTATGAAAAAGTTTTCTGCAAGTGTTGACAAAAGGGTATCTCCCACAGAAGACAACAGA
>NW_020201120.1:49225-50541 GCF_001531365.2 Cynara cardunculus var. scolymus | reverse complement strand
TGTTTTTCAAAGGTTGTTAGCTGCWCGTGCTTCTCACATGACTAGGTTTTTAATCGACTTTATTTGGACGGATTGGATGATTTCACATGTCTAGGTCATGTCAGAAAGGTCGTTAGGATCTAGTATAAATAACAGCTTAGGAATTTGTAATTCAGTGTTCTTCCGTATTTAATCTTCTATATTTTCAATCAATTGAAAAACCTTTGAAGCTATTCTATTGCGTTCATCTTCTTCATATTAATCTGTGTGTTCTTGGTTAATTACTATGTTTTGTTCTTATCATTGTTTCCGCGGCATTGTAATCGTGCTAGAGATCATTCAGAGTAAGAGTTCAAATAGCAAAGATGAATTTACAGGTCCTAACATCCTGTGTTAATCTTCTTCCTCATCTTGACTGTGTGTTCTTAGTATTTTTACTCTGTTATGTTCTTATTATTGTTTCCGCTGCACTTTAATCGTTTTAGAGTTCATTCAGAGTATTAGATCAATATCAAAGCTGAATTTAAGATCCAACAATTGGTATCAAAGCAGGAATTGAATTCTTATTCGATTAATTCTGTTTTTGGTATTAATCTACGTATTCTAGAACACCAGTTTTCTTTAGTATACCCTGTTTCATTCAAATTTCAATGGCGAACTTGGTTATTAACTTGTTCATGAGTACTGGATCTCAATCAAAGCCTCCCACGCTTATCTGTGAGGAATATCCGCAATGGAAAGTGCGCATGATCAACTTTCTGGAGGGAATTCACCCCAGAATTTGTGAATTTCTCCACAATCCTCCATATGTGCCAATGAATTTGATTCCAAGAGTTCCAACTACTGGTACAACCCTTGAAGTTCCTGAGCATTATGAGCCCAAACCAATCACAATCTGGAACAATGAAGAAAAGGTATTAGTTGAATTGGAAAGCAAATGCAAAGGGATGTTGATCATGGCTATACCACATGAGATCTTCAAATGTATTGATCGCTGCCATCTGTCTATGGACATTTGGGCAGAATTGGAGAAACTTATCGAAGAAGGGAAGAAGACTCACGAGAACAACAGAGCCATTCGTATTGATGAACATCATAGCTTCAAGGCTAAGGAGGATGAACCTCTGACGGACACAGACGACGAGATATTCTGTGGAATGGCAAATATTGACTCAGACTCCTCTTACTCAAATGACCAAGAGGTTTCCACTTCTTACTCTTCTGAATCAACTGATTCATGTCATTTGGAACATTACAAGCTTAAAGAAAAACTTTCTCTTTGTGAAAAAGAAGTCATTCTTCTCACAGAGGAAAGAAACAGATTTTTTAAAATGTTC
>NW_020201120.1:41239-42470 GCF_001531365.2 Cynara cardunculus var. scolymus | reverse complement strand
TTTATAGAGATAGAATCTGATACAGTAGCAGGCATACCTGTACAGAAAGTTCCTAAACTGAAGGAACATTATTCATCTGAAGAGAAAGAAAGAGCCCATGCTGATGTGCTTTGCAAATCTTATATGATGCAAGCAGTGACTAATGATATCTACAGCAATATTGATAGTTACAAATCATCAGGTTACAGCATGTGGGTTCAAATAGAGAAGATGATGATGGGTTCGAAAGTCGGAACTCAGCTGAAAATTACAAATTGCATTTCAGCATATGAAGAGTTCAGGGCTAAAGAAGAAGAAAGCCTTGATGATGTCTATAACAGACTTGCCATACTGCTAAACGAGCCGACAAAGAATGGAATTTCCAAAACTACTATAGAGATAAATGTTAAGTTTCTTAACAATCTCCAATCAGAGTGAAAACCATTTGCTAATAATATCAGATTTGACAAGCAGTTATCTGATATTGATATTCATGAAATATATGAAACTCTGAAACAGAATGAGCAGGATGTTTAGGAGATCCGTAATGCAAAGAAGAAAGAGAAAGAAGTTGCTGATCCTTTGGCTCTCGTATGTGAGAGAAAGGAGAAGAGATACAAAAGCAGATCTGGAAAGAAAAGTCAAAGAAGTTAGTCAATCAAGTGAGTCTAAGTCAGAAGACAGTAATAGCTCAAAATCTGATTCTGAAATGTCAGAGATCAAGCAAGCAATGGCAATGCTGACCAAAGCATTCCAGAAAAAGTTCTCCAAAAGGCCACACTAGAACAATCAGAGATTCTCATTAGGCTCAAAGTATGACTACAAAGACAAGTTTGGCGAGAAGAAAAAATATGAAGAAAAGGGATTCGAGAAGAAATATGAGAGAAAGCCGGAAGAAGGGAAGAAATTTAGCAAAGGTGTAGCTGATGAGAACACCAAATGCTATAACTATGGTAAGCTAGGCCACTTTGCTATTAACTGTAAGAAGCCGGTAAATCGTGATACCGACTACTACAAGAATAAGTTTCTTCTATCCAAACAAAGAGATGCTGGCAAAGCTCTTATGGCTGAGGATGAACATTGGCTGAACCTGACAGACGAAGAAGAAGAAGCTGAAGCTGTTGCACATGTGTGATTGATGGCTAAATCAGACAATGATTTGCCTGGAGAAGATTCACAAATGAATGATGAGGTAATTCATCAAACATGCCTTAAACAGATGAATAAGATGATACTCCAAATTCAAACTTTC
>NW_020201120.1:38053-39935 GCF_001531365.2 Cynara cardunculus var. scolymus | reverse complement strand
AAATAATTTTACTAGTTTTATATTAAATGATTCTAAATTGAATAGTTATGTAAAAAGATATTCAGTTGATAAATTATTTGCTATTAGAAATAGTAAAAATAATTGTTCTCCGAGTAGAGTGAATGAATTTCTTCAAACTTTTACTTCTTCTAGACCTTTCCAATTCATGCATTCTGTGGTATCTTCTATATCTAATTTTGTGATGTTTAAGGAATGTTGGTTTGGTACGTATAGCATACCGCCAACGAAATCTGAGCTTAAAGGTCCTAAACTAAAATGGGTACCAAAACCCAATTGATTCAATTTTGCAGGTTAACCGGCATGTGTGGTTCTTAGACTCCAGATGTTCTAAACACATGACTGGTAGAAAAGAACTTTTATCTAACTTTGTTGAATCGTTTGGAGGTACGGTAAGATTTGGAAACAACCAATATGCGCCTATCCTTGGATATGGTGACGTAATTTCTGGGAATTTAATTATTAAGAAAGTGTCGTTTGTCGAAGGACTTGGACATAATTTGTTCAGTATAGGTCAATTTTGTGATAAAAATCTAGAAGTCTGTTTTAAAGCTAACCAATGTAGCATCCGTACTTCTGATGGTAAGGAGCTCTTAGCTGGATTCAGACGATCAAATCTCTACACTATTGATCTATCAAATACACAAGTGGATACTGATGTCTGCTTAATTTCCAAGGCCTCYTTGAAAGAAAAATTATTATGGCATCGACGTCTTTCTCATTTGAATTTCAAGAACTAAAACAAGTTGGTTTGTGACAACTTGGTCAAAGGAATCCCAGAACTGAAGTTTCATAAAGATCATGTATGCGGTGCTTGTGAAATGAGYAAACTRAAGAAAGYTTSTCATAAGCTAAAGACAGAGTTCAATACCGAACGTCCTCTACATCTTCTTCATATGGATCTCTGTGGTCCTATGAGAATTCAAAGCATTAATGGTAAAAAGTATTTGCTGGTTATAGTCGATGACTATTCCAGATATACCTGGGTTCATTTTTTGCGGTCCAAAGATGAAGCAGCCGAGACTATAATTTCTTTCTTGAAGATAGTCCAAAATAATCTGCAATTTCAAGTTTAGAAAATCAGAACAGACAACGGAACTGAATTCAATAACAAGACACTCGGTTCATATCTHGAATCCATTGGTATTTCTCACACTTTCTCGGCAGCCCGAACACCACAACAGAATGGTGTTGTTGAACGAAAGAACATAACGCTAGTGGAAGCGGCACAGACATTACTCATATGTTCCAGTCTTCCATTATTCTTGTGGGCTGAAGCAGTAGCGACTCATTGTTTTACCCATAAGAGAATACCTAACATTAATTTCTTTCGAGTTTTTGGATGTAGATGCTTTATACTGAATGATAAAGAGGACAGAGGGAAGTTCACTGCTAAAGCTGATGAAGCAGTTTTTGTTGGATATTCAAAGACATCAKCCGCATACAGGGTCTACAATAAACGGACCAAAATCATCAATGAGAGCGTAAAYGTATCCTTTGATGAAGTCATTGATGTGGCTTATGAACAATTCGGTTCAGGACACAGTCTTATAATTAATACTTCGCAGAAAGCTGATCAATCTGAGTTTGATCTCTCTGAGTCTTCTAATTCTAATAAAACTGATTTAGACTTTTTGTTTGAACATTTTTATGAAGAATATTTTKATAATAAGCCTAATCAGTCTATTATTTTGATCAGGGACAATTCAACTGAACAACAGTTATCAGGACCATCCCCTGATGTGCCTGTAACTGAAATAGAAGAAGAAGTTGATGAAGAGATAGGGATGGAGAATCCAATCAATCCAGTTCAGTGTGAAGAGGGTGGAACTTCTGAAGTGCAAGAGGTGTTGGCTGAACAAGA
>NW_020201120.1:36186-37244 GCF_001531365.2 Cynara cardunculus var. scolymus | reverse complement strand
ATATCAGTCTAATCCAAAGGAGTCTCATTTAAGTGCTGTTAAACGCATTTTTCGTTATCTCAAAAGGACTGCTAATCTTGGACTCTGGTATCCCAAGGGTACTGGTTTTGAACTAACAGCATATTCAGATGCAGAYTATGCAGGTTGTATGTTAGACAGGAAAAGTACAACAGGACATCTACAGTTTTTGGGGGACAAGCTAGTCAGTTGGGCATCAAAGAAGCAGAACTGCGTTTCCATTTCAACTGCTGAAGCAGAATATGTAGCTGCTGCAAGCTGCTGTTCTCAAGTGCTATGGATGTAGACACAGCTCAAGGACTACGAGTTCTATTTTCATAAAATCCCAATTTAATGTGATTCTAAAAGTGCTATTGCTATTTCTTGTAACCCTGTCCAGCATACTAAAACCAAGCATATAGATATCCAGTATCATTTTATTAAAGATCATGTAGAAAAAGGAACAATTGAACTTTATTTTGTAAATACATAATTTCAATTAGCTGACTTGTTCACGAAAGCTTTAGATGAAAAACGCTTTAGCTTTTTTGTATCTAAGTTAGGTATGTTGAATTTGAAAAATTGAATTTTTATTAAAAACATTTCAATTTATTGAATTGTATTTAATTAAAATTCAATTAGTCAAATATCTGTATTTTTAATACAAATCAGTGTTTCAAATTTTTATCTGATTTTCAATTTCTTGATTGTGGAAATCTATATTTGAGGGGGAATATGTATTTTTTTATCTGATTATATTTTTAGGGGCAGTGCATTTTATCTGTGTTGAACTAATATATTATATTTTTCTCTCACAAGTATTTTAAGTATTGTCTAATTTTTGAAAGATAATTGAGTTTTGAAATATAAGTATTTGGGTGGTTTAGTCTAAATCCGGACAAAGCTTGTCTGATTTAGTGTTAAACCGGACAACGCTTGAGCGGTTTATTGTCCGATTTAGATATCCGGACAAAAGGCTATATGATAAACTCTTATCCGGATAAGATTAGATATACTTTTGCAAGGGATTGTGCGGATATTAAATCGTTGAATTCATTTGA
>NW_020201120.1:30537-34996 GCF_001531365.2 Cynara cardunculus var. scolymus | reverse complement strand
TTATCCGGATAAGATTAGATATACTTTTGCAAGGGATTGTGCGGATATTAAATCGTTGAATTCATTTGAGCGTTTTCAATATTTCTAAGTCTTTAAATCGCTTAATTCTTGAGCGGTTTAATTTCCTTTGTTGAGCGGTTTATCTTTAATCCGATTAACCATTGAGCAGTTTATTCTTAAATCGGACATGTCTTGACCGGTGTTCATATAAACCATACATGCCTTGAGCGGTTTAGTGTACGGATTAACACTTAGATTTTCTTCATTCCATGAGCCGGACACCTCTTGACCGACCTATTCTAATCCGGATAAGCTTTGAGCGGTTTAGCATAAGAACGGTTTTTGACCTTTGACTATAAATAACCGTCTCATTTTTCATTTTTACTTTTTACATTTTTCAACTGTTCATCATCGTCTCCGCTCAATCTCTCCGCTCAAATCTGGGTCATTGATTACTCTCTGTTAATCTCGTCTACTGTTCATCACTTATATTCAAGGTTTCGATCATTTGAATTATATTCATTATTCGTTGATTGTTTTGATTATTATTGATATTATGGACTAATATGACTTAATATGAACAAATCTTCATAATCGAACCTATAACTCATAATAACTCAGATTTGACAATGTTTCTTGGTGTATTTTGTGTATTTTCAGATTACAATTGAGTGCGTATTGTGTATTTTGAGTAATTTGTTGTTTATTTTGCGTATTTTTTGGTTGTATTTGTGTCGTGTTTTGAATGGATATCTCACCGGACAAGGTGATCGGACTTTAATCCGATCAACCTTTAAACCGGTTGATGATTGTCCGGTTTAAGACTTAGACTTTTCGTGTGGATTTGTCTTGTTGTCCGGACTTCTAATCCGGACACAATATTTTTGTTGTCCAAGTAGTTTGTGTGTTGTCCAGACTTCTAATCCGGACAATTTGTTTCAATTTTTTTTCTTATAAGTGTTTTGTTTTCAATATTTTTTTTCATTTTTTAGTTTAAATTTTGTTTAGGATAATTTTTTTTAAAAAAAATTCAATTTTTTTTGAATTTTTATGTGTATTTTTTTTAATTCAATTTTTCTGGAATAAAATGGGTACTAATATTTTAGAATTTTTACAGGTAAATGGCGTATCCTTGACATCAGTCTGACGAGGAATCTCGTGTTCCCTCTGTCAGATCTGACAATTTACCAGATCGTTTACCAAACCAACCCATTGCCTCTGAAACATTATACCCTCAAATTCAATATCTCGAAATCAAACCGAATAACCATAACTTCTCTTTCCATATGCCTGCCGAATACCCAATCATACCAGAAATCTTGAAAGGCCACCCAATTTCTTATGCCTTATTTGCCAATACACCAGTTCCTATGGTGTACCTACAACAGTTTTGGGGTACACTTACAGCTGAAAAGGACAGAGATACAATTTTTCTTCAAGGAGAGGTAGATGAATATGTCAGTCGTCTGACATTAAAAAGATTAAGAAGAATACTTCGTCTTCCTGCTCCTGGATCTACCGGGTTTGAAGATTTCGTCTCAGATGAATAGTTATGCATTGATATCAAGAGACTAGGATATTCTGCTGTATTGAATAATCCTACTCAGTTCAAGAGACGATTTCTACCTTCAATATGGCATCTGCTTTTTTCGATCCTAAATCGATGCCTAACATCCAAAACCCAAGGAATCGATACCTGTAGCAGTACATTTCTTAAATTCTTTCATGGCATAGTGTTTTCAAGACACTATGACTATGCATTTGTTATTTGGAATGAGTTACTTGAGCTGGTCAATGCTAAAAGGTTGCCGTCCAAGGCCATAAAATTTGTGCCTTTCCAGAGATTCTTGCAACTGTTCATAAAGGCCATGATGAATGTCAACGAAGATATCCCGGCCAGATCAAATTCAGAAAAAGGGCCAACATTTATCATGACCAGAATTCGGCAGCATACAGAAGTAGAAGATTTGGATTCGATTATGCCAGTTCCACCAGAATTRATTGCTCTAGCTGATCAGAATGCTCAGTGTGTCATAGACTATAGAAGAGTGATAGATCCCATAGTTCAACCAGAACCGGTTGAACTTGCCCAAGGATCACCCCATGCCTCAGCAGAGAGAGAAATAGAAGAAGAAGAGAGAGTTCATGAACAAGGGGTACCTGAACAGGGAAGTGTGCTRAGAGAAAATGTAAGTGAGAGGGGTGAACAGGTGGGGGGAGCTTCTGATCAGCAACGAAATTTACCTGTCAGAGCTTCATCAAGTTCGGAAGCTACTGAATCCGATAATCAAGAAGATTCTGGAAATAATCAAAATGATGATGATGATGATGGAGCAAATGCTCAAAATATTCCTGTTGGAACTTTTGTGGATGATATTGATACAATCTTCCCTGAATATTCAGCTCAGCAACCTTGTCCGAGTCTACGTTCTTTATCATTTAATGTTGACGAATGCGATGACTATGATCGTATTCTTCATGATTTATCAACTGAAGGAGGAGATGAGGGTGTTGGAGTTGAAAATGAAGAGAGGTTGAGAGAACGGGAAGGAAAAGAATATGGAGAGGGTGAGAGTGGAGCAGAAAAAGAAGATCAAGCTCCTTCCCAAACCGAAACGCTTAGCCGGGCAACCAC
This sequence comes from Cynara cardunculus var. scolymus, assembly GCF_001531365.2. Lineage (NCBI taxonomy): Eukaryota > Viridiplantae > Streptophyta > Magnoliopsida > Asterales > Asteraceae > Cynara > Cynara cardunculus. The sequence continues at coordinate 32,361 of NW_020201120.1, read as the reverse complement.
ATCTACTACTGACATTCATGTGTTGAATGTTGGTATTGAAGCAGACATAGCTAGCCCATCTATGCATTTGCACACCCCTCCTATCTACTCAATTGGTTCTCAACAACCAATTGTTTCAATTTCACATGGGGATATAGCTCATACGCTAACTACTTCCCATTTGGAGAATGTAGTTATTGAAATAAGTAGGCCGCTGCCCCAGCCTACGACTTCGATTCTGTGCACCTCGAGTCTAGAGCCGATACACATAGGTACACATGACTCAGGAGCATCTGTTGCTCCAAATGTAGTTCTTAGTGAACTTGCCGGAACGACCAGAGTGATGTCTTTTGACATTCCATGAGGACAGGTCGGAAGTCCTACCAATGCTAACATCAGGCCAACATTGAACGTAGGCACAACAGTTTTTTCAACTGTTGTTACAACTGATATTCTAAGTGAATCAGGAGTTACCTTACCTAATTTTGTGTCAAGGGAATATCTGGACGGCGCCCTAAAGGCTGTTCAAGAAAACTTTGACGCTCAAATTGCTAGTTTAAAAAGATTGTTGAAGGGTAAAGAAGTTGTCGAAGAAGAGCCATCGTCTGTGCCATCACCATCAACTGTACCTGAACCGTCTGTACAAGATCAATCGGTGGACGAGCTGAAATCTCTCTTATATGCAAAATTGATGGCTTCTCAAAGTGAAGATGCTGAAGATGCAGATTTGGTTGGTCTCTTATGCCAACAAATTGATGCTAACCCTGTTATTAGAGCCTCAGAGTTTTTGACTTTTCAAGATGTGATTAAAGCTAGTTTCTCTAAAGTTAGCAACTTAATCACATCTCATACCCAAGATCTGAAACGCTTAATGGATGCTCTTGTTGAAAGGGTGTCTGTACTTGAAGAAACTTGCAGGTCTCAGGCCACATCTCTTAAACGAAAACATGACGATCAGGATGATCCTGATAGTCATGAGGGGGAGAGAAAAAGACAGAGATTGGCTGAGACATCTCAACAAGGTGCAAGGATGGGTGAAGAGTCATTAGCTCAGGATGTAATTGCTGAAGGTTCTGCCCCGTAATCAGTTCGGGAAAGAATAATTGAAGCTATTGTTATTGAAGATGAAGATGTGGAGACAAGTCCAAGGATCGAGCCAATGGTTGAAAAGCCGGCGGACTCCATGGTAGAAACAAGGTTGTTAATGGACTTGTCTGCCAATGTAGGATTCAACAATGTTTTCTCTACTACTCKGGGTGGAGAGCAGGATTTTGGAGAAGATTTTGATAACATTGATGAGACAACTGGAATTTATTTTGATTTTGAAGCTGATTTAGATGAAGAAGATCCAGTTTTTCCCATTCAAGGTGATCGTCAGACTATTCCAGAATCGTCTACTGCTGCTTTACCTGATATACCAGAAGTCAGTGTTCAAAGAGAAACTGTTGATCCTACTGAAATCTTCACGGAGAATTATATTCCATTTCATATCAGAGCAAACTTTTGTGGTTATGATCGTGAAAGAATCCGAGAGCCATACTTAGAAGACATACTTTGGAATCTTCATTCGTCACAGAAAAATGCTAAGTGGTGATAGAGTTCTTGGAATCCATAAGCAGCCAAAAGAGTACCGAATTGAATATCGTCACCTTCTGAAGGCCAAGTGCCAACCAGTTAGAGAAGTACGTACCAAGCATAAAATTGTAACGATCAAACAGATAGATGATCAGAAATTATTGAGAATTTGGTATCCTGTTTTTACAGTCACAAGACAGGATGGCCAGATTTGGAGGTTCAGCGAAGCTGACTTCTCGAACTTATATTTGGATGATCTTGAATACATGT
>NW_020201120.1:16555-29642 GCF_001531365.2 Cynara cardunculus var. scolymus | reverse complement strand
AGTTAGGCTCTGAACCTACTAGGCACGACATCGACAGAACACTGGTAGGCTCTCCAATTGGAGATGTTCGAGGATCTGGTGGAAGTCCCCGAGATGACACCGTCAAACCAGTCACTGAGGACGCCTTACACTCCAAGGCTACTAGGTCACCATGTGTCGGTGATCTAGGTTCCCCGACTGTCTATGTGACGAAGGGGGAGTTACAAACCTTCGCCACAGCGGTATTCCAGAGGTTGGATGAGTTGAAAAGCTTATTCTCCTCCAAACCGGCGACAGAGGCTCTTGCACCTTTAACAGAGGCTCTGAAGGAGTTGACTTCCATAACTTCTGAGCTCAAGGAAACCGTATCAGCCCTTCAGAGCTCTGTCCTCAATAAAGATGACCTCACAGAAACTTTCAGCGCCCTGTCTGTCAACCTTTCTTTAATCCAAAAGCTCAAGACAGAATTATCAGAGGTTGCCGCCTAATTTGCTGCAGACTTCATTTCCGCCGGCTACACCGATTATTCTGCCTTCATGGATGAGATCAAAGGGATGTTCTCCTCTGCGGTCACCTATGGCATTGATTCTAAATCCTCCAGGGCTAACATTAACCATCTAGCCACTCGCAGAGAGCTAGACACAATGGTTGAAGCCCTTGGAGAGACCGTGCGGAAATACACCGACCATCTTCTCAAGGAAACCCGAGCAACCAACGAATCAATAAGAGACTGCACAAAGAAACTCATCGCAGAGGGTGACAACTTCATAAATGAGATCTATCGCTGCGTCTCAAAAATGAAATGGGTCACAGAGATGGACATCAACAATGCCTCTGTGAATGATGAGATGGTCGTTGAAAAGATGGAGAAGGCGGCTTCCAAAGTTCTAAGGTGATTGAAAAAGGCTCCCCTTACTACTTGCAAGACAGAGGCCACTAAAATTCATGACGATCAACGAGGCGATGACCATGATCGTCATGAGGGGGAGAAGAAGACAGAGGAACCAAAGAAGACTACCTCTGCCAAACCACTAAAAATAGTGGACTCTGCTGCTGCCCTATTCTCAAAAGACAAATCTCCAGAGCCTAAAGGGAAAGGCAAGGGTAAAATAGTAGAGGAGTCGCCACAGAAGGGGTCAAACTCTGAAACACCAGAGGAGATCAATAAAGAAGAGTATGATGACCTGGATCTTGTTCGAGCACTAAAGGCTTCTTTGGCAGAGGCACAGGCGAGAAAGGGCAGAGCCCCCATCCCTAGAGTTGGAGAAGGCTCTTCTTCCAAACTCGCGAAGATACCAGAAGAAACGTCCACGGGTACGTTTGACACTCTGGTAGGAATTGTCAAACCTATCCTACCAGAGGGGTCTACCCAGAGGTCTATACTAGAAGAAGAATCCAGAACGCAAGAATCTGCCACGGTGGGGAGGGTATATGAGATCCTTGAATCTATGAGCAAGATTCCTACGCAGAAGGTGCGCACAGAGCCCGTAACCACTGTTGAGGAGATTCTGCGGTGGTGTTACTCAGCCATGGACACAGAGCCCCCTTATGACCCAGAGCTTACATGAATCCCCTCTGCCATTGCAAAGTTCCACTTCTCAAAATTCACCAGGCCACAAGAGCAGGTCTTCTCAGAGCATCTGATCACTTCACTCGAAACCATTTCTCTGCGCACCATGCTAAAGAAGACTGTGCTATACACTCAGTAGGTGGTAAAAAGGGATGACGACAACCTATATACTTTCACAAATGCTGACCTCCACAACCTTTGTGTATTTGACCAAATATTCCTACACAAGATCTTGAACAAATACATGGAGAGGAGGTCAACATATTCGATTTCTCTCAGAAGGCTGATTGAAGTAATGCGCGCTCAAGTCAAATTCTACAGCCAGAAAGATTTCGACATAGCAATGAGGTTGGCCCAGCCAGATCTAAAAAAATTTCCTCCAAATAACAGACCAAGTTGGCTGCTTAGATTTCATCCCAACACCATTGTCCACAATCCCATCATTGGTTTTGTGTTCCTGGACAAGGATGAAATTCTAAGGTTCTTTGATCCAAAGGAGAAGCACAAATATTCGACAAAGTCTCTTGAGTGGGTGTTCAACTTTGTGGTGACAGAGGTGTAGAGAGGGCATATAAGGGCGGATGAAGTGACCAACCTTCTGGAAACGATCAAGGTACAAGTCTCCTTCAGAGAATGGATTTTCTAAGTCTACAAGACTGTCAAGTCTGATCTGCAATATTTTGTAGACGATTTTCCAAACTCTGTTGTGGAGTAATCTTTTGTAATAGTGTAGGCCTGCAACAATCTTTTAATTCTTTCTATATTGTAAATCTTTTTCAGAGGATGAGTTTAATCTCCTCTTGTATTTTTTCCATTAGTCAATTTTTACACCCATTTGTCCAAATTTACTGTTTCATACTTACGGGGAGATTGTTAGCTCCATTATTCATCTCTTGTAAAAGTATAGAAAAAGTATTCTGCAAGTCTTGACAGAAGGTTATCTTCCACATAAGACAACAGAGGACTAACGACAGAAGCCTTTTATTTGAGCAAGTAAAGTGTGACAGAACCTCTGATATCTCTCACAGAGGTTCTGGAAAATGGTTCTCTGTCAATAAGATCATGCAAGTCAATTACAGCAGAGCCTCTGAGATGGCTCACAGAGGGTCTGCGGATTTCGTCCTCTGTGAAGATTCTGTTCTACAGTTTTTCAATGGTTATTAGCATTTTCCATTTTCCAGAGATTTCAATAAAAAAAATGGTTATTGACAGAGGACCATTTTCCAGAACCTCTGTGAGAGACATCAGAGGTTCTGTCACACTTTACTTGCTTGAATAAGAGGCTTCTGTCGTTAGTCCTCTGTTGTCTTCTGTGGAAGATAACCTTCTGTCAAGACTTGTAGAATACTTTTTCTATACTTTTACAAGAGATGAATAATGGAGCTAACAAATTGCATTTAAATAATTTTCAAAAAGAGTTGGAAACGCAAAAAGAAAACTACATCAAACCTTTTGATGAGAATGCTGGAAATTTTGATTAGGCACAATCTTTATTATCTGAATCAAAATCTTTTCATGAAAAATCCAACATCTTAAAATCTAAATTATCTGATTCAAAGGACAAATATAAATCATTAGAATTGGTGAATGAAGAATTTGTTAGACCCCATAATTAATAAGTGTAAAATTAATGAAGAACAATAAGTGATGAAGAACTAGAAGACCGATGAAGACACTAAGGCATAATTGACCAAATCTGGAGAAGAACCAGAGGGTCGATGAACAACCAGAGATGCGATGGAAAGAGCATCTTCATCACCCCTTTGGTCAACAACACTTAGAGTTTTCTTCAGCAATTCAACTAGAGGCATACGATGAAGATAAGGTTGAATCATCATCCCATGGAAGACAGCTGGAGATGACAAATCGACAGCTGGATTTCAAGTTTATCTTAATTTATAGCTTATCCATAGTTTGGATAAACTTTATCTGTTAGTAGAAGATTAGCTAAATAGTCTCACTAGATAGTTATCTTCTAATTAGCCTTCTAGTATAAATAGGTGATTAGGCCTATAGTAATCAATGTCGCTTTTACGTTTTTCAAATTGAATAAAGTGAAATCATTGGCACTCAAGATTATTCTTTGAATGTTCATACACTGTTTTTGAGTGTTCATCATTTTGTTCATTAAAACACTATAATTTGGTTATTCTTAACTCGATTATTATTGTTATTAAGAGATCTAGGATCAACAATTGGTATTAGATCCAATTGATTGTTTTTCCAATAAAACGATCATCCAAAATCCCTCAATTCACGTTTTATTTTCCACCAAAAACGTAAATTTTCTTTCTTTTAAAAATCCTGAATGGCCAACTGGAATTCTGCGTATAGTGTTGGCTTCTTCACCAAGCCTCCAACTCTTCAATGAGAAGAGTGCCCGCAATGGAGTATAAGGATGGTAAACGTGTTGATCCCAGATATCTCAATAACACTAATAATCTAGTTATGAATAACCAAATTATAGTGATTTTATGAAGAAAGTTATGAAGACTCGAGAAGAAAAAAAAGTATAGTTATGAACAGTCTTGGGATTCAAAAGTTTAACTTTTATAAACTGAGAAACGTAAGAGCGATTCGTAAAAAGCGTCTCTTTTTACAATAGATCTAAACAACTATTTATACTAATCAACTAAAAAGAAGATAACTATATAATGCTATTTTCTAGTAAATCCTCTATTAACAGATAAGGCTTATCTTTTGTATGGATAGACGCTAATACTGAGATAAACTCGAATTCCTGCTGTTGACATGTCATCTCCAGCTGTCATTCATGATATGATGATTTCATCCTTATCTTCAAATCTTTATTGCATGCTTGGATGAATTGCTGGAAAATCTTCAAGGTGTTGATGACCTGAGGATCGATGAGAATGCTCTTTCCATCGCATCCTTGGACTGTCTATCGTTCCTCTGGTTAAACTGTCCATCGGTCCTCTGGTTGAATTCCAGACTTAGTCGTGTCTGCCTCGATGTCTTCATTGGTCTTCTGGTTCTTCATCACTTATTATTTTTCATTACTTTTTACATTATGAATTATGGGGTTTAACAATCTCCTCCTAGGTAATGAAATAACATAGTCTAGTCTAGACACACTTGTGAAGAACAAAAACTAGTCTAGTAGAAAAACATCAAATTCCAAATTTTCATTGGATGATGAAATTTCTTATAATACTTGAATTAAAATACATCAAGGCAAAACTAACAAAAACTTTGAACTCATCACGAGCTACCTGAGTATATTTCTCTTAAGTGCAGGAGCAGTCTTCAATATGCGATGACTGTTGATATCTCGTGAATGAGTTGACTCCCTACTTCCCTCGGCACATGGTTTTTATCCAGTCTTTCTCTAATAATTTTCTGAAACCATTCAAGTGTATCTGTTGAATACTTGAAGGCTTCAGTCAGTCTGAAGAATTTTTTAACCCCGAACCCATTCTTGTAAACAAGTCCAAGTTCGGGTTGAGTCAGAACTGAGGCAGATCGTTTCGCCTGCAGGCTCGAAAGTCTTCGTTTGGAGGAGCGCAGGATAGTCTTTCAATGCCTAGCCTAAAAGAAATTTCAAAATAACTTTTGGCTTTATGTTTCACCAGGGATTCCATCGTCTTCACTATTGCTCGGTTTGCCATTCCAAATCTTATGCCGTGATCATGCCTTTGGGCTATGTAAGCATATAACTCAATCAATTCTTATCGGTTGAGATTGATATGGTCGTTTTCATTGAACACGCTAACTAACCCACGAGCTCTCTCCATGGTGAACTTGATGTATCAGATAGCTCAGTTGGCAAATGTCTTTACTTTCAAGTCTATGACCCTCCTTATCCCATCATTCGAAAAGACAGCCTGGGTGCTTGTATGGTCTGTCTGATGAATCGATGGTGTAAGAGGTCCATAGACTCAGGCGATAAGACTAGAGGATTTGTGGACAAACTTTCATCGCGGTCCTGGTACATATATTGATGGATGCTTTCCATCATGACTGGTTCCCTGGGCGGCAGTTGAGGACGTCTCCTCATCGACTCCATGCCTTGTATGATTTCATCTACCAGGCCCTTTGGAGGTTGCCTTGAAGAAGAGGGAGTATCCGCATGCACCACTGGTTGATGGGTTAAGGATTATGTATTGGTTGGGGGTTGTGTTTTGGTTTGTGTTTGTATATGAGTAGTGGGTATGGTTTCATTGGTTGGCTTAGTTTGGGCTTGGGTGATTTCTGGTGCATGGGTTTCTGTTGCGGTTTGTGGTTGTTGGGGCGATGGTTGGTTTGTTATAGGTTCTGGTTATGTGGAAAGGATGAAGCATTGGGTTGTGCGAGGTGTGGGTGAAGGGGCTAAAGGTAGGTTTGTTGTGGGTGAGGAAGTGAAAGTTTGGTTTGTTTCTGTTGGTGGTGTGGTTGGCTCTTCATCGGTTGATGAACTCAACACGATGGGGTATGGTGTTGTGGCTAAGGGAACTTGTATATTTTGTACATCATCAGAGGGCAAAGCCTTTGGTTCCCTTGCTTGGGTTTGTTCGGTTGAGGGTGGTTGTTGTTGTGGTGATGGTTGTTGTGATGGTGATGGTTGCTGTGGTGCAGCGGATTCTGTTTGTTGTGTAGCCGCCACCTCTTTCTCCCCTCATGAGGTCCAAGACCTTGATCATCGGGGTCTGGATCATCATGTCTTCTTTGTTTTAGGGGGCGGCTTGATGAGCAGGAGACTCTCGATCTGTTCTTCTTCTCCTACAATCGAATATAGGAGGCAAGAGTACACACCAGATCCTTGTTGCGTCTTTGTTCCATGGTACGAAGGAGAGTGTTTATTCGGTCTTGTTGTTGTAGACTCTTCCTTAGCGTTGTGGTAGGGGAACGGATTGGGCAGAAAACTTTGCACTGATCTCATTGAAGGATAAGATAAGTGCCTTGGACAGAGCCCGAAGATCGGCTCTGGTGGTGGTGATGGCACAGAGGTTGTAGTAGATGGTGGAGGATGGGGAAGGTTTGCAAGGAGATTCTTCACCTCTGCAGTGAAGGAGGAGAAGGCTGCTTCATAGGATGGGTCTGCAGAGGGAGGTGGGGTTTGACTTTGTTGTGGGATTTGGGCAAGTACGGTGGCGGGTAGTTGGGTGAGGGTGGTTTGTATGGTGACCATTTGGGTTGTGAGAGTTACGAGGGTTTCATCGAGTGATGAAGTGGATGGAGGTTGAGGTTGATGGATTTGGGAGATGATGAAGGCGGGTAGTTGATGAAGATTGCGAAGGATGGTTTGTAGTTGGGTAACGGTGTAGGTGAGGTTTTCATCAGCTTCAGTTGCCTGAGCCGTGAGGGTTGCAAGGGCTTGGATGAGGACTTGGTTTTTTTGGGTGGGTCAGAGGATGAGGTATTGTGGTGTTGGGTGACTGTTTGTTGGAGCATGTGTAGGCAGGTTGTGTTGGCTTGGGTTCGGGTTTTGATTTGGGTGAGATGATGTTGGAGGATAGCAAGGGATTGGTGGAGGTCTGGGGTATCGGGTGAGGGTTGGTTGTCCACAATTTCTTATATGATGAGTTTAAGGTCATCCAAGGACCGCGTCACTGTATCAACATAGGCTTGGAACTCTGCCTTTGTGACCAGATCGGCTTGTGGGGTAACCCCTGCAACAACGGATGCTGCAGGTTGTGCCTCTGTTCCTGAGGTGCCTTATTGGCCTTGTGCGAATGTGGGCCTCGAAGGACTTCCATCATGTCCTTGATAGCCATCGAGAGAGGAGCTTTCTCGTGATGTCGCTACATCAACTTCCTCTTCCTCAATTTCAAAGACCGAGTAAGTGAAGCGAATGTGTGTCCCCTTCGATAGATCAAATATCAAAGGGAGAGGTGCATGAAGGAAAGATCGCTATGAGCGATCTATTGGTTCAACATCAGAAGCAACACATGCTTCTGTGTGTGTGAAGGGATGTGGCGAGCCCTGAGGCGAAGGGGATCTTATTTCTTCATCACCTCTCTGTTTGAGAGAGGGGTGATGGTAAACATGGTTCCTCGGCTTGTTCATCTCCAGAGGCCCAAAGAATGGCCTCTGGATGGCTGGCTGGGGTTGGGGTTGGACTGGGTCGTCCTGTTTCAATACCCCTTTGGCTTTGATTGCCAGGGGTAATGGATGTGGTTGCCCTTTGGGAAGTGGGTTGAGGAATTGTATGTGTAAGGCTGGGGGAAGCACGAGTAGCATCATCATCATCATCATCATTATTTTCATCATTCGATGAAGATGACGCTTGTGCTCCCTCGCTTGGAGGGGGGACGGCTCAAAATGCTCCGGGGTAGCTGCCCTCGGTTCTTGGGACAGCATGGAGCGTTCATTGGTCAGGCGTATCTCATTTGTCGATGGTATGACAGTGAGCATAGCCCGGGACAACGGTCGATTAATGGTGTAGCCCTCCTTCGAGAGGGTTGGTCTGTGTCCGCGCATCTTGTAGACCAGGGTGAAAGGCTCCGTAGCAGGTAGACCGTGTTTCACCATCGCATCCCCAATAAAGAGGGCGAGGAAGCGGGGAAAGAGAACTGCAGAGAGGGGCTTTCCTACAGCTTGAAGTTGGCATTTTTTTATCATGGCCGCATGAATCTCGTTGTAGATGTGGAAGGCGTAGTCGAGATTTAGGTTGAAGAATAGCCCATACATGATTGTCATTATGTTGAGTTTCCCTTGGTCTAGGGACCCTAGCTTGCATGTAAGGGATCGGTTTATTATGGAGAAGACAAGTTTTATATTGGCGGGAGGAATTGTCTTTTGAAGTCCGAGACATTACGTAGGTCACGGTTGTAACCTAGCATCTTTATGAACCGGAGGATATCGTCGGAGGTTGGTGGTTCATTGTATTGTTCAATCCCGAGTTCCTTTCTTGTGGGAATGCATAACACCCTAGAAACTTTGGCTCGCGATATCTTTAGCGAGCATATCTTATCATTGGGGGCGTCCATATCCCCCATTATACCGTGACTGGCTGGATGAAATTCGCAGTTTTGCCAGTATTGTTGCACGTATTTTAATGGTACGGCAGGGTTCACTAGTGTGAGGGCAGGGAGGAGGATGCAGTTCTTGAAGAACTCTATGATTATTGCAAAACTGTCGTCAAATAGGGTGTTGCGCAGTTCAATGGCGTGGTTGTGTGGTTTCATGGGCAAAAAGACAAGTGCCTGTAAGCGCCTGTTGACTGTACGTGGCTATCATTATTGTTGGATTCAAGAGAAGCGGAGGAGGAAGCCATTTTTGTGGAAGTTGCAGGTTTTGTGTTCGTTGGAGTCTTGTTGCAGGTTTTGAAAGTGTAAAGAAAGGATGAAGGTGGAAGAAGGTTATTTATAGTTGAGTTGAGGGTGGGTGGGGGGGTTGGGTAGGGAAGGGAAACGTTTTCTTGATTATTAAAATATAATAATCATGTAAAGTTTTGGCGGTTTAAGTTTTGGGTGATATGATTTGAAGAACGTGAGCCATCGTGGTAGTACGTGCCATTAATGGATTGGACACGTGTCAAGCTGGGGTTAGGGAAGATGAGAAATTGAAACGGCTAATGGGGGACAACCTGTATGGGGTCAGGCGCGTGGTAGGATGACGTCGTGCATTATTTGAAATAAAGATTTATTCCAAATAATATCTTGGAGAAGACGTTTCCCAAAAAAAATTGAAATTAAAATCTCATCTAATTGTAAGATTAATACTAATTACGAAGTTTTGGTCTTCTAAAAACCCATGTTGTATAGTTTTTAGTCACAAAAACAGCAATTTTGTAAAATCTTGAAAATGGTATTCAATTTAGATGAGTTTTAGGGTAAAATCTATTTGTCATGGAACCAGAGGAGATCTGGTTAGGCATGACCTATTGGGTRAGGAGCYAGAGGAGTTATGGTTTGACATCAATGATGTTTGTATATGTATTATTGGATTTGCATGATTTATAAGCTTTAGTTGGCAAACCAGAGGCTCTTGTTAAGTTTGGCAATCCATTATTTAGAACCAGAGGAGTTCTGATTAAATACATATATATAGCATTTTAAGCGGCCAGAGGCTCCGGATAGTAGAACCAGAGGCTCTGGATGGAAAATGCTAGTTCACAAAATGAAAAAGGTGAAAAAGATTGCTCCCCCTCAAGTCATGCATGTGATTGAATGTTGAAGGTATCAAAAACTCCCCTTTAAAAAGATAAAACTTAAGAAAAATTGGGGACAGAGGCTCTGGTCTATACAACCAGAGGCTCTGGTTTTGAAAGAAAACGAAGCCAGAGGCTCTGGTCTTTATAACCAGAGGCTCTGGTTGTGGAGCACGACCTGAGGTTTGTGAAAAATGAGTAATATGAATGTGATGGATGAGGCTGTGAGACCATAGGTGCATTGGTGACAATGACATTGAATCCAGAGGCTCTGGTCTTTAGAACCAGAGGCTCTGGTCTTTAGAACCAGAGTCTATGGTCTTTAGAACCAGAGGCTCTGGTTGTGAAACCAATGAATGTGATGTATATGTATGGGAAAAGAATTGTCTTAGAGACCAGAGGTGCTCTTGTTACAAAGACTTTGAATCCAGAGGCTCTAGTCTTTATAACCAGAGGCTCTGGTTGGAAAGACGATGAAATAGAGTATGAGATGAAATAGGTAAGACCATGTGGAGTGAGATAAGGGAAACTCTTTGAGACCAATGGGGCGTTGGTTATAGAAAGTCTGAAACCAGAGGCTCTGGTCTTTAGAACCAGAGGGTCTGGTTGGAGAGGCACACTTAGTTATGAAAACTGGTTTTGTAGTGTTGGACCAGAGAGGCTCTGGTTCCAAAGGTGAAAGAATGAATGAGATGTGGATGCAAGAGTCCAAGGTTTGAGACTAGGGCGTCTCAAAGTGTTGGAGTCCAGAGGCGCTGGTCTATAGAACCAGAGGCTCTGGTTTGGAGAAAAAGACTTGGTAAAAAAATACCAAGTATTTGCTTTGAACCAGAGGGGGCTCTGGTTGCAAAGATGAAATATTTGCCAAACATTAATCAAAGTTATTCTAAACGGCCAGAGGCTCTGGTCTTTATGACCAAAGGCTCTGGTTTTAGGATACTTATAATATATGGCTAAGATATTGTATCAATTATAGGCATAACCATGAGATATTGAAGATCGCTGGTTTAAAGATAATTATTGCCTCTAAGTGGTGAGATCCTGCATACCCATCTTGCTGACTAGAAATAAAAAACGTTTCTCATCAAGAGCTTTTGTAAAAATGTCAGCAAGTTGAATCGCAGTGGGAACAAAATACATTTCTATGTTAGCTTTTTCAACATTATCTTTCAGAAAATGGTACCTTACATCGATGTGCTTGGTCTTGGAATGTTGTACTGGGTTTGCAGAGATTGCTATGGCACTCTTGGAGTCACAGAGGATTGGGACTTTGTCATAATAGAAACCATAGTCCTTAAGCTAAGTCTTCATCCAGAGAACTTGTGAACAACAACTAGCAGCAGCAACATACTCTGCTTCTGCTGTAGATGTTGAGACACAATTTTGTTTTCTGGAGGTCCAACTTACCAGCTTGTCCCCCAAGAGTTGACAGCTTCCAGACGTACTCTTTCTATTAAGCTTGCAACCTGCATGATCTGCATCTGTATAAGCTATTATATCTAAGCCAGAGTCCTTTGGATACCAGAGACCCAATGAAGGAGTTCCCTTGAGGTATCTAAAGATCCTCTTGACTGCTGAGAGATGCGATTCYTTDGGATTTGATTGATATCTTGCACAAAGACATGTGGCAAACATAATATCAGGTCTACTCGCAGTTAGGTATATGAGTGATCCAATCATGCCTCTGTAGGTTGTGACATCCACAGATTTGCCTGATGGATCAGCAAATAACTTAACTCTTGTAGCCATAGGAGTTCTCATCGATGATGAATTGGAGAGAGAGTATTTCTTCAGAAGGTCAGTCACATATTTGGACTGATTGATGAAAATTCCTTCTAAAGTTTGTTTTATTTGAAGACCAAGGAAGAAACTAAGTTCTCCCATCATACTCATCTCAAATTTGCTTTTCATCAACTCTGAGAATTTTTCACAATGTTTTGCATTTGTAGAACCAAATATGATGTCGTCCACATATATTTGAACAAGTAAAATGTTACCTTTATGCTTCTTCAGAAAGAGAGTTGTATCGATTGTACCTTTTTTGAATCCATTGTCGATGAGGAAGACCAGGCTCTGGGTGCTTGCTTGAGTCCATAAAGAGCTTTATCCAAAAAATATACATAGTCTGGATGCTTTGGATCTTCGAATCCAGGAGGTTGTTGCACGTAGACTTCTTCTTGTAGTTTGCCATTGAGGAAGGCAGACTTAACATCCATTTGAAAGACTTTAAAACCTTTATGTGCTGCATAGGCTAGGAACATTCGGATGGCTTCAAGTCTTGCGACGGGAGCGAATGTCTCATCGTAATCAATTCCCTCTTCCTGGCGATAGCCTTTTGCAACAAGCCTGGCTTTGTTCCTTATTACAATGCCATCTTCGTCCTTCTTGTTTCGAAAGACCCATTTGGTTCCTATGGACGTCTTCCCTTTGGGTAGAGGCATAAAAGACCATACTTTGTTTTGTTCAAACTGGAGTAATTCTTCTTGCATTGCGTTTATCCAGTTTGGGTCTTGTAGAGCTTCATAAATCTTCTTTTATTCTATCATGCTCAGAAAGTTGGCGAAGAGGCATTCATTTACAGTAGCCGATCTCGTCTTGACACCAGAGGTTGGATCACCAATGATTTGGTGATGTGGGTGATTTTTTGTCCACTTGGTGTTTGATTGAGGTTCTGAAGCAACAGGATGCAGTTCTTCATCGACTGATGGAACTGCTTGCTTCCCCTCAACGAGATTATCTCCAGGGTTAAACTCTGGTTCTTGATCATGATCTGAAAACACAGGAGAAGTAGATGGTGAAATAACATGAGCTTCTGTGAGAGATGTACCTTCAACATTAGAGTCTGCATGTTCATCATTGACTCTGGAGATGGATTTTACATTAGGCTCATGTCCAGAAATTACTTCTTCATCGAAGATGTCTTCAAATAATTGAGCTACCTCTGATTCATTGGGTTTGCTAAGTGATGAATCAGATGCTTTTCTTTGAGGTCCGAGTTCTGAACTGTTGTATCCAGAAGTCATTGGGGTAGAGTCATCGAAGAACACATTGATGCTTTCAATAACAATTTTAGTCCTTTTGATGTAGACTCTGTAGGCTTTGGCGGTTTGAGAATAACCCAGAATGACTCCCTCATCAGCTTTCTTGTCGAACTTGCCAAGATATTCTCTATCGTTGAGTACAAAGCATTTGCACCCAAAGACATGAAAACATTTGATGTTTGGTCTTCTTTGGTTGATGAGCACATATGGGGTTTTCTGGTGTCTTTTGTTGATGATTGATCGATTCTGGGTGAAGCATGCCGTGGAAATAGCTTCAGCCCAGAATGTGATTGGTAATTCAGATGAAGCGAACATGGTCCTTGCTGTTTCCACAAGGGTTCGATTTCGTCGTTCTACTACTCCATTTTGTTGTGGAGTTCTTGCTGATGAAAAGTTTTGAGTAAT
>NW_020201120.1:5067-15075 GCF_001531365.2 Cynara cardunculus var. scolymus | reverse complement strand
ACTTAACTCTTCTTCAGATTCAGAATCGAGAAAGTCTCTTGCTGATTTCTCAAAATCGAAATTAACTTGGATTGGAGCAGAAGATGTGGGTTCAGAGGTTGATGCTTCAGATTGATCTTCCTGTGGTTTCATCGATTTTGACTTTGATGAATTCTCAATTTTACTTGAGTGATTCATCGATTCATCGGTTGGTAGTTCCTCATTCGGATTCTCCTTTTGATGAACTGTACTTGCTGATGAGATAGAATTGACAAGCAGAGATTCTGGTTTTTCAATAGASTTTTCAACAATCTCTGGTTTTGAAATGTCATTTCTTTCATCAGGATTATTACATGTACTTTTCTCRTAAACCACATTTTCAAAGTCCTGTCTTGAAACGACAGTTTTTCCATCGACTTTAACTCTTTTGAAATTTGCTTTTGGTTTTGGAAAGAAGTCGGGTTTTTGAATGCATCCAAGTTTGAAAGGGTGAATTTCTTTGATTCGATGAATGAATCTAATTCATTGGATCCGATCCCTTGAGTATCCTTTTGGCCGTTTAGTTTTTCAAAAACTTCTTGGACATATTTATACTTTTTCGTTTGAAGTTCATTGGTTTGAAGCTTCTGATGAATAATTTCCCGCTCCTTTTGGAAGAAATCTTTAAGGGCAACTGAGTTTTGTCTCTCTGCCTCAGATTCCTTTAAGGCCTAAGTTTTCTTTTCTAGGTCCTTAGTTATCCGCTTGTTTAATTCCAGAAGTTTATCTTCTTCTGATTTCTTACGGGTACTTATGCGAGTGTTTTCCTTTGCTAGTTCAGCCTTTTATTCGGTCAGAAGGTTAGTCTCCCTTTTGTAGAAACTTGCTTCTTTTTCCTCTTTTAATCTTTCAGATTTTTCATAACTTAATGTTTCTTTTAATTTCAAGGAATCTTTAGAAAGTTCGATTACCCTTAACTCTAGTTCTGATGGAATAGAGTTGGTTTCATTTGAGAAAGACTCACATACCTGGTCATCAGAGTTGGAGGAGGATTCTGCATTGGACGTGGCCATTAGACAGATGAGCGCTTTATCTTCATCATCTGATGAAGAATCGGACACCCAAATTTTTTTTTGGCGATCAAGCTTCGCTCTCTAGAATTATACTTGTATTTATTCTTACAATAGTTAGCATCGTTGATCAATCGTCCTTTGCATTCCTTGGAAAAATGATCAGGTTTTCCACATCTGAAGCATCGAAGGTCATTTTTCCTTCCTTCCTTGTCCTCTCTCCTTTCCTTTCTTCTTTCTTCTCTTCTTTCTTCTCTTCTCTCTTCCCGTTATTCTCTTCCATCTCTTCTTTCGTCCCTTTGATGAAATTTGGATGGCTTTCTATCATAGGATGACTGGTACCTTTCCCTTTTGAACTCTTTTCGCTCGTAGGGTTTTCTGATGAACTTCGTTTGGAACTGTTTTGTAATCAAGGCCAACGATTTGGCAAAAGCTTTAATATCATCATCTGATTCAGAAGTTTCCTCTTCAGATTTTGATTCTACCACCAATGCTTTCTTGCCTTTTTTCTTATGTTCTTTGGCGGGTGTCCTTGATTTTTCCTTTTCATCGGCAGCAAGAGCAAGGGGTCCACCGATGGATATCTTTTTCTTCATAATATCGCTCTCTTCTGCTGCAAGTGTTCCATACAGGTCATGAAGAGACCAGCCATCTAGTTCCTGGTTTGCTTGAAGGGACATGGATAGTTGAGTCCATTCATCGCCTAGACTTTTTAGCAATAAAACGTTGTTTTCTTCCTTTGTTCTGATGATATCGTTTCTACGACATTGATTTATCAATGTGTTGAAGCGATCGTAAGTCTTTTGTATCGGTTCATAAGAGAGGTCCTTGAAATTTGTGTATTCGTTGAGACATTGTGCTCTATGATTTTTCTTTGTTTTTGCTCCTCCTTCCAGTTGGCTTGCCAGTTCATCCCATAGTTCATTGGCTGTGGAACATGTATCGAGGGATTGGAAGATTTCATTGGGTAGCGCCATGATTATCAATCTTTTGGCCTTTTTGTCAGTTTCGACTCTTTCTCTATCATCTTCATCCCAATTCATTTCATCTTTGGGCATGTAGTAGGCTGGAATTTCAGCTGTGGTGTTTGTTCCTGGAACTCCTGGGACTAGAGTTTGTGGAATGTAGGGATCCTCCTGTATAGATCGTAGGAGATTCCTGTCCATTCCTTCTAGAAAATTCACCATTTTGATCTTTCATTGTGGATATTCCTCTCGTTGAAGAGTTGGAGGCTTTGTGAGGGAGCCAACATTATAAGCAGAATTCCAGTTGGCCATTGAGAATGTTGAAGAAGAAGAGGTAATTTTTTATGAGGAAGAAGATCAAAAATTGACAGATTTTTGAATGATCGTTTTCGATTGGAAAATCAATCAATAGGCTCTGATACCAATTGTTGATCCCGGATCTCTCAATAACACTAATAATCTAGTTATGAATAACCAAATTATAGTGATTTTATGAAGAAAGTTATGAAGACTCGAGAAGAAAAATAAGTATATTTATGAACAGTCTTGAGCTTCAAAGTTTAACTTTTATAAACTGAGAAACGTAAGAGCGATTCGTAAAAGCGACTCTTTTTACAATAGATCTAAACACCTATTTATACTAATCAGCTAAAAAGAAGATAACTATATAATGCTATTTTCTAGTAAATCCTCTATTAACAAATAAGGCTTATCTTTTGTATGGATAGACACTAATACTGAGATAAACTCGAATTCCAGCTGTTGACATGTCATCTCTAGCTGTCATTCATGATATGATGATTTCATCCTTATCTTCAAATTTTCGTTGCATGCATGGATGAAGTGCTGGAAAATCTTCTAAGTGTTGATGACCAGAGGATCTATGAGAATGCTCTTTCCATCGCATCCTTCGACTGTCCATCGGTCCTCTGGTTGAATTCCAGACTTAGTCATTTCTGCCTCGATGTCTTCATTGGTCTTCTGGTTCTTCATCACTTATTGTTTTTCATTACTTTTTACATTATGAATTGTGGGGTTTAACAAAAGTTATAGGAAAGAATGGATAGAAACCTCCTGCGATCTATAATGGAGGGTCCTTACGTTCCACAGATTCTTGTCCCAATAGTCCCAGGAATAAATACCACAGCCGAAATCCCTGCGTACTACATGCCCAAGGATGAGAAGAATTGGGATGAAGACGACATTGAACGGGTTGAGACCGACAAGAAGGCCAAAAGACTGATAATCATGGCCATACCCAATGAAATCTTCCAATCCCTTTATGTATGTTCCACAGCCAAGGAACTATGGGATGAACTGGCAAGCCAACTAGAAGGAGGGGCAAAAACAAAGAAGAATCGTAGAGCACAATGTCTCAACGAATACACCAACTTCAAGGCTCTTCCTGATGAACCGATTCAGAAGACATACGATCGTTTCAACACATTGATTAATTAAGGTCGTCGCAACGATATCTCCAGAACAAAGGAAGAAAACAATGTTTTATTTCTTAAAAGTGTCGGCGATGAAAGGACACAGTTGTCGATGTCCCTTCAAGCAAATCAGGACTTAGACGACTGGTCACTCCATGCCGTATATGGAACGCTTGCTGCACAAGAGAACGATATCAAGAAGAAAAAGGTGTCCATTAGTGGACCCCTGGCTCTTTCAGCTGAAAAGAAGGAAGGACCTCCACCAGAGATCATAAGAAGAAAGGAAAGAAAGCACTAGTGGTAAAATTAGAATCTGAAGACGAAACTTTTGAATCAGATGATGATATTAAAGCCTTTGCCAAATCTCTGGCCTTGATTACAAAGCAGTTCTAGAAAAAGTTAATCAAGAAACCCTATGAACGAAAATAATTCAAGAAGGAAAGGTACCAGTCATCCTATGAAAGGAAGCCATCTAAATTTCATCAGAGGGAAGAAAGAAGAGATGGAAGAGAAGAGAGAGAAGAAATAAGAGAACATAGAAGAGACGAGAGGAAAGAGGACAAGGATGGAAGGAAAAATGACCTCCGCTGCTTCAGGTGCGGAAAATTAGGTCATTTTTCCAAAGAATGCAGAGGACGACTGGTAAAGGATGCTGACTATTACAAGAATAAATACAAGTATAATCCTAGAGAGCGAAGCGTGATGGCTGAGAAAGAAAACTGGGTGTCGGATTCTTCATCCGATGAAGAAGACAAATCACTCATCTGTCTGATGGCCACGTCCAATGCAGAATCTGCCTCCAACTCTGATGATTAGGTATGTGAGTCTTTTTCCAATGAAACCAACTCTGCTCCATCTGAGCTAGAGTTAAGGATAATAAAACTTCAGAGGATTTCATTAAATTAAAAGAGAAATTAAATTTTGAAAAATCTAATAGAATAAAAGCGAAAAAAGAAGCAAGTTTCTACAAAAGAAAAACTGACCTTCTAACCGAAGATAAAGCCGAACTTGCTAAGGAAAAGACTCGCATCACCACACTTAAGAAATCAGAGGAAGATAAACTTCTGGAACTAAACAACGAATAACTAAGGACTTAGAAAAGAAAACTAGGGCCTTAAAAGAATCCAAGGCAGAGAGACTAAACTCAGTTGCTCTTAAAGATTTCTTTCAAAAGGAACGGGAAATCCTTCACTAGAAGCTTCAAACCAATGAACTTCTATTGAAGAAGTACAAAGATGCCCAAGATGTTTATGAAAAATTAATTGGTCAAACGAACACTCAAGGGATTGGATTCAATGAATTGGACTCCTTCATCGAATCAAAGAAATCCACCCTTGAATCCACATTCAAACTTTGATGCATTCAGAAACCCGACTCTATCCCAAAAGCAAAAGAAAAATTTAAAAGAGTTAAAGTCGATGGAAAAACTGTCATTTTAAGACAGTATGTTGAGAATGTGGTTTACGAGAACAGTACAGGTAAAAATTCTAATGGAAGGAATGACACCTCCAAATCAGAGACCGATGGAAACCCTATGGTCAAACCAGAGTCTCTGATTTTCAATCCCATTTCATCAGCAAATATTGTTGATTAAAAGGAGAATCCTACTGAGGAACCATCAGCTGATGAGTCGATGAACCATCCAAGTAAAACTGGAAGTTCATCTATGTCAGAATCGATGGAACCTCAAACAGATCACTCTGAAGCATCATCCTCTGAACCCACTCCTCCCACAGACATTCATGCCCAAGGATGAGAAGAATTGGGATGAAGACGACATAGAACGGSTTGAGACCGACAAGAAGGCCAAAAGACTGATAATCATGGCCCTACCCAATGAAATCTTCCAATCCCTTGATGTATGTTCCACAGTTGTTATAACCGGGTTTCAGAAAACTTGGGTCAAGATAAATTTTTACGTGATTATTTGATAAATTATCTGATGGTATGCGTGAATGTGGCAACAATACATGATACATGAAATAAGTGCATACATATTTGGATAATATGAATATTCTATTGAGATAGTGGTACCTTAGTAATGAAGCAAATAGGTCTTTAAAATAATAAATTCCACACCGTCATATCTAATTTTATATTATTAATATCTTTCACCACCTAGGTGAGGATATTTTTAGAAAAGTTTGGATAAGGTTATCCTTATCACTGTCATTCTTTTAGAAATAAACATGTGTGTGTGAGATAAGGTTTTCTTCAAGAATTGTTGCTTCAAAAGTACTTGAAGATTCTGTGTTAATGTAAAGTTTTTGTTGTGTTTATTATCAAGAAATCTGTTTGATAAGGTGAGTGGTTTTGAAACTATATTCCTCACATATTTGTGAATCAACTATTGAGTTTTGATATTAGTTTTGAGGTTAAAATGATAAATTGTCTTCAACAGTTTTTATGATGTTATTATTTTGGAATCTGTATCTGGATAAATATGAAACAAAGTTGTGTTCGTCAACAGCCTTTGAGAAGTTGCTGTTCGAATCTATTTTTGGGATTTGTTTTGGAATGAATTAAACAGTATCTGGGTTTTTAAACTGTTTGAAAGAGTTTTTTACAGAAAAATAGAGTTTTAAACTGTTTTGGGAGAACAGGTTGTTCTTGAGAATAGAAGGTTTTGAGGATAAACCTATATTGAAACAATGATTTGGTTTGGGAATTATGAACAGGTTCACTCTGACTTATAGAACTGGGGTCTGTCTTTGGATGAACTACTTCATATGAATTAATGGGAGAATATAAGGGTGGAACATCATAAAAAGGGAATTATTGGGAGAATATAAGGTTGGTCGTTGTCTGCGTGGCTTAACTCTTATTATGATATCTATTAAAGTTACAACAGATTTAAGTTCTCATTTCTTGGTGATTTGAGGATTTTGAGATGTTGTCTTTAGTAGACATGATGGTAATGATGTTATGAGATTGGAGATAATATTGTTCATGACTGTTGGTTGTGAATAAAAATGCTATGGTAAAAGCATTGATTATGAGGAAACAGAGGAGCTCTAGTTGTACCTTGCGAGGAACCAGAGGGGCTCTGATTGACCCTCATAATAGAACCAGAGGATTCTGGATATTGATTTAAAATGATGCAAAATCTTTTATAAATTATTAGTTTGAAAATAAGCTTTATATTTTCTTTTGAAACAAGCTTAATGCTTTATTTATAGTTTTAAAATGATATTTCAAAAGAGTCTCTATACTTAGAAATTTCTATAAATCAAACTAGAGGGGATCTGGTTGGCTTTCATAAGTACAACCAGAAGCTTTGGTCGAGGAACCAGAGGCTCTGGTCGACTAACAAGAAGCTCTGATAGAAAGACCAGAGGAGCTCTGGTGATGCTTATTGAAAAAGAGGCCCAATGGACTTAAACATGACGCGATTCTTTTATTATTCTACATTATGATTGAGAGATTCTTTGACAAATGTTTTTGGTTATCTCACCCTGCATAGCATGAAAAAGGGAATCTCACTAGACTTTTGTCTAACCCTCATTTTGTGTTTTCAAAAATATGTGTGCAGGTAATACCAGTTATAATATCGATAAGGGAAAAAGCATTATATGATTACATCCCTTATGTGCTTAAATGTTGAAGACCATATCTAGATGTGTTTTGGAGAAGAGCGATGCTAGTTTACAAATGCATGTATTTTGATATTTTTATGTTATGCAAATTTGTATTGTAACCTGTAGCACATACTCTTGTAATTTTGGACCTACGTGGGAATTTATGTATTCTATGAATGAATTCTTTGTAATATGCAATGTGTGGAGATTTGGGGTGTCACAGATTGGTATCAGAGCCTAAGTTTAAGGGATTTAGGTGATCAATTGCATGATGATGCCTAGACTTAAACTATTTTATTGCATATTAGGGTCTCGGACATAGTTAGAACCTTTGAAATAAATATGACAATTTAAGAGATCAGTGTGTAAGGTACATTCGGATTACATCTGGCCAATGTAATTTTGAATCTACAGGTACATATCTGAACTTGGACACTTTATTATATTTGGGAATGTGAAAATGTGTTATTTAATCATGAAATCTACAAATGACACGTCGGTCCAGAAGATCACCAAGACTAGCCCATCCTGATCTTAGTGAGGTAGAAAATTCTCCCATTAAACCCCCTATAAATACCTCACGAGGAAGAGGCAGAGGAAGAGGAAGAAATCAAACGAGGGAAAGAAATTATCAATCACAAGGTTATGTTAATCAAGCAGAATCTAACTCTGAGAATAACAATCCGGAACCAACACCACAGCCAGATTTTGTAACTAGAGATATGTTGGCTGAAGAAATGGGAAAGTTAAGAGAAACCTTAACATCAATATTGAGAATGCCTTCGAGGGTGGAAACAGAGCGAGTAGAGATAAATTATTCCATACCAACACCAAGCACAAGAGGAGGGGATATTAAAATGTTTCTGGCATGCAAACCACCAGCTTTTTCGGGTGAGCGAGATCCAACTAAAGCTATGTGTTGGATAAAAAAGATTGAATCAATATTCAATACTATACGTTGTCCAGAAGCCGACAAAGTCAGGTTTGCTGTATCAGTTCTAAAGTCTAATGCTTTGTACTGGTGGGAAATAGAATCTCTTGGAAGGGTGGATGTTTTGCAAACCTTGTCAAAGGCAGAATTTGTGAACAGATTCAAAGAACAATTTTGTCCCAAGGCTGCAGTTAGACAAATGGAAGAGGATTTCTTGAAGTTGGAACAAAGCTCTGGATCAGTTAGAGAATACACAGAAAAATACATAGAGTATTCTAGATTTGCTGAGCATTACATATCCACAGAAGCTAGAAAAGTTGAGAGATATATCTTGGGTTTGAAACCCTCAATTAGAGAATTTGTTATAGCAATGAACCCTACCACTTTTCCATTGGCAGTCGATGCAGCTGAAGTCACAGAAAGGAACAAAAATAGAAGCGATGAAGGAAAACAAATGGAAAAGAGAAAGTGGGAAGGATCTTCAATAGGATATCGAGGATCCAAGTCCTTTAAGTTCAACAAGAAACCAGTGCAGAGGTCGATGGAGAAGGTATGTCCTAGGTGTCGACAATATCATCAAGGAGAATGCAAACCAGAACCGATGAAATGCTTCAATTGTGGTGAGATTTGACATTCCTCAAGATTCTGTCCGATGAATAGAAGATGTTTCAACTGCAATTCACTGGATCATTTTAAAGACAAATGCCCACAACTCAAAAATCCACAACTAAGTTTGGGAAATAGTACAACTAGTAGTCGAGGGAGACCAAGTATGAATAGAGGAGCGCTAGGAAGGGCGCAAGGACGATTCTTCCAAATGACTAAAAATGAGGCAGAGGCAGAGGCAGTTCCAGACATGGTAACAGGTAYTTATTCCATCAACTCCGTATATGCTAAAGTTTTATTTGATTTGGGTGCGAACTTTTCATTCGTATCCCCTACTTTTGCTGAAATTGCATGTTTAATTTCTATGCCACTTGACAAAAAGTTGGTGGTTGACACCTCTAATAGTCAATAAATTGTTGCTTATGTGTTCGATAAATACACCATTTCCATCGAGGGTTGTGAGTTTCCTATTCAATTATTCCCAATGCCGATGAAGGAATTCGATGTAGTGGTGGGTATGGATTGGTTGGCCAAAAATCAGGCAACTATTTTATGTAACCAAAAGAAGATTGAAATTAAGTTGCCAGGCAGAGGAACAGTTATCATAGGTAGTGATTATCAAGATTATCATACCAGTCTTCTCTCCATATTGAAAGCTCATAAGTGTATACATAAGAAATGTCAAGGGTTTTTTGCTTATGCTATCAATGCAAACAGAGAAGAGAAAGAATCAGAACAGATCCCAATTGTCAAATAATACCTAGAAATCTTTCCCAAGGACTTGTCTGGTCTTCCACCAGATAGAGCCATCGAGTTTAAAATTGACCCGATACCCGGGGCAGCACCACTAGCCAAAACACCATACATATTAGCCCCATCAGAGCTGAAAGAATTGGTGACTCAATTGAAAGATCTACTTGATAAAGGTTTTGTTAGACCAAGTACTTCACCTTGGGGAGCGCCGGTTCTATTTGTTAAAAAGAAGGACTGGTCAATGAGAATGTGTATAGATTATCGGGAGCTTAACAAAGTGATAGTTAAGAATAAATATCCATTACCCTGGATTGATGATTTATTTGATCAATTAGTTAGGGCTAGTTACTTTTCAAAGATTGATCTGCGATCCGGATATCATCAACTGAAAGTCCGAGAAGAAGATGTTCCTTTTGGCCTAATCAATGCACCAGCAGCCTTCATGGACCTGATGAACAGGGTGTGCAATGAATATATTGATAAGTTTGTTATTGTATTCATCGATGATATTTTCATATACTTTAAATCAGAAGCAGAACATGCAGAACATCTTCACCTGATTCTGAGTCTCTTGAGGAAAGAAAAGTTGTATGCCAAGTTATCAAAATGTGAATTTTGGTTAAGGGAAGTCCAATTCCTTGGCCATGTTATGTCACAAGAAGGAATCAAAGTGGATCCATCAAAAATCAAAGCAGTCGAAAAATGGGATACACC
>NW_020201120.1:0-4211 GCF_001531365.2 Cynara cardunculus var. scolymus | reverse complement strand
CTATGGGAATATTCGCGATATAATTCTAAAGAAAATCATGAATCTCGATATTCCAGTCATCCAGGTACTAATAAAATGTATAAGGATTTGAAAACTTTTATTGGTGGCCAGGACTAAAGAAATACATAGCAAGGTATGTAGAAAAATGTATGACGTGCCTACAAGTAAAGATAGAGCATCARAGRCCCTATGGAAAACTGCAATCCTTGGAAATTCCTGTTTGGAAATGGGATCATATAACAATGGATTTTATTATGAAGTTACCCCGAACCCCAAGAGGGTATGATGCCATATGGGTAATAGTGGATCGCCTATCCAAATCTGCACACTTCCTACCGATAAAAGAAAGTTATTCATTGGAAAAGTTGGCCCATATTTATATTATAGAAATTGTGACAAAACATGGGGTTCCACTATCTATCATCTCGGACAGAGATAGCAGATTTACATCGAAATTTTGGGAAAGTTTTCGAAAGGCATTAGGATCTCAAATTCGATTAAGCACAACATATCATCCTCAAACAAACAGACAAAGTGATAGAACAATTCAGACACTTGAAGATATGCTAAGAGCTTGCATCATAGATTTTGGAGGATCATGGGAAGATCATCTTCCACTAATAGAATTTGCATACAATAATAGCTATCATTCCAGTATCAAAGCGGCTCCATATGAAGTGTTGTATGGTCGAAAATGCCGAACCCCTGTATGTTGGAATGAGGTAGGTGAGAAACAACTAACAGGTCTCGAAATTGTGCAAGTAATTTCTGAAAAGATTGATCAGATTTGGGAAAGAGTTAAAACAGCTCAAGATCGTCAGAAAAGTTACGCAGATAAGCGCAGAAAATCAATTGAATTTTGCGTGAATGATTTAGTAATGTTGAAAGTTTCTCCCTGGAAAGGAGTTATGAGGTTTGGAAAAAAAGGTAAACTCAGTCAAAGATATATTGGTCCATTCAGAATCTGTAAACGACTTGGGCCAGTAGCTTATCAATTGGAATTACCAGAGGAACTTAGTCTGATTTACAACACTTTCCATGTGTCAAACCTAAGGAAATGCCTTGCTGATCCTAGTATGGCAATACCACTTCCGGAGATTAAGTTGGATGACAAACTGAATTTTGTGGAAACTCCAGAAGCTATAACTGACCACAAAACCCGTGTATTGAGAAACAAGGAAATAAGTCTAGTAAGGGTACAGTGGCGATTTCACAAAGGTTCAAAAGCAACATGGGAATTAGAATCAGATATGAAGGAAAAATATCCATGGTTTTTTGAATGAATTCCGGGACAGAATTCTTTTAAGGGGGAGAGAATGTTATAACCGGGTTTCAGATAACCTGGGTCAAGGTAAATTTTTACGTGATTATTTGAGAAATTATATGATGGTATGCGTGAATGTGGCAACAATACATGATACATGAAATAAGTGCACACATGTTTGGATAATATGAATATTTTATTGAGATAGTGATACCTTAGTAATGAAGCAAATAGGTCTTTAAAATAATAAAATCCACACCGTCATATCCAATTTTGTATTATTAAAATCTTTTACCGCCTAGGTGAGAATATTTAAAGAAAAGTTTGGATAAGGTTATCCTTATCACTATCATTCTTTTAGAAAAGAACCTGTGTGTGTGAGATAATGTGTTCTTCAAGAATTGTTGTTTCAAAAGTACTTGAAGATTCTGGGTTAAAGTAAAGTTTTTGCTGTGTTTATCATCAAGAATTCTGTTTGATAAGGTGAGTGGTCTTGAAACTAAATTCCTCATATATTTGTGTATCAACTGTTGAGTTTTGATATTAGTTTTGAGGTTAAKATGATAAATTGTCTTTAACAGTTTTTATGATGTTATTATTTTGGAATCTGTTTCTGGATAAATATGAAACAAAGTTGTGTTCGTCAACAGCCTTTGAGAAATTGTTGTTCGAATCTATTTTTGGGATTGTTTTGGAATGAATTAAACAGTATTTGGGTTTTTGAACAGTTTGAAAGAGTTTTTTTACAGAAAAACAAAGTTTTAAACTGTTTTGGGAGAACATGTTGTTCTTGAGAATAGAAGGTTTTGAGGATAAACCTATGTTGAAACAATGATTTGGTTTGGTAATTATGAACAGGTTCACTCTGACATATAGGACTGAGGTCTCTCTTTGAATGAACTACTTCATATGAATTAATGGGAGGATATAAGGGTGGAACATCATAAAAAGGAATTATTGGGAGGATATAAGGTTGGTCGTTTTCTGCGTGGCCTAACTCTTATTATGATATCTATTAAAGTTACAACAGATTTAAGTTCTCATTTCTTGGTGATTTGAGGATTTTGAGATGTTGTCTTTTGTAGAAATGATGGTAATGATGTTATGGGATTGGAGATAATATAGTTCATGACTGTTGGTTGTGAATAAAAATGCTATGGGTAAAAGCAATGATTATGAGGAAACAGATGAGCTCTGGTTGTACCTTGCAAGGAACCAGATGGGCTCTGATTGACCCTCATAATAGAACCAAAGGATTCTGGATATGATTTGAAATGATGCAAAATCTTTTATAAATTATTAGTTTGAAAATAAGCTTTATATTTTCTTTTGAAACAAACTTAATGCTTTATTTATAGTTTTAAAACGATATTTCAAAAGAGTCTCTATACTTAGAAATTTCTATAAATCAAACCAGAGGGGTTCTGGTTTGCTTTCATAAGTAGAACCAGAAGCTCTGGTCAAGGAACCAGAGGCTCTGGTCGACTAACCAGAAGCTCTGATAGAAAGACCAGAGGAGCTCTGGTCATATATTGAAAAATATTCTAAGTTTGGTTTGGAACAAGAGGCCCGATGGGCTTAAACATGACGCGATTCTTTTATTACTCTTCCTTATCATTGAGAGATTCTTTGATAAATGTTTTTGGTGATCTCACCCTGCATAGCATGAAAAAAGGAATCTCACTAGACTTTTGTCTAACCCTCATTTTGTGTTTTCAAAAATATGTGTGCAGGTAATACCAGTTATAATATCGATAAGGGAAAAAGCATTATATGATTACTTACCTTATGTGCTTAAATGTTAAAGACCATATCTAGATGTGTTTTGGAGAAGAGAGATGCTAGTTTACAAATGCATTTATTTTGAAAATTTTAAGTTATGCAAATTTGTATCGTAACCTGTAGCACAGACTCTTGTAATTTTGGACCTACGTGGGAATCTATGTAATATGCAATGTGTGGAGATTTGGGGTGTCACAAAGTCAAGGAACTATGGGATGAACTGGAAAGCCAACTGGAAGGAGCGGCAAAAACAAAGAAGAATCGTAGAGCACAATGTCTCAACGAATACACCAACTTCAAGGCTTTTCCTGATGAACCGATTCAGAAGACATACGATCGTTTCAACACATTGATTAATCAATGTCGTCGAAACGATATCTCCTAAACAAAAGAAGAAAACAATGTTTTATTCCTTAAAAGTCTCGGCGATGAAAGGACACAGTTGTCGATGTCCCTTCAAGCAAATCAGGACTTAGACGGTTGGTCACTCCATGACGTATACGGAACGCTTGCTGCACAAGAGAACGATATCATGAAGAAAAAGGTGTCCATCTGTGGACCCCTGGCTCTTGCAGCTGAATAGAAGGACGTTTCAAGGACCTCCACCAGAGATTATAAGAAGAAAGGAAAGAAAGCACTGGTGGTAGAATCAGAATCTGAAGACGAAACTTCTGAATCAGATGATGATATTAAAGCCTTTGCCAAATCTCTGGCCTTGATTACAAAGCAGTTCCAGAAAAAGTTCATCAAGAAACCCCTTGAACGAAAAGAATTCAAGAAGGAAAGGTACCAGTCATCCTATGAAAGGAAGCCATCTAAATTTCATCAGAGGGAAGAAAGAAGAGATGGAAGCAAAGAGAAAGAAGAAAGAAGAGGAGATAGAAGAGATGAGAGGAAAGAGGACAAGGATGGAAGGAAAAATGACTTCCGCTGCTTCAGGTGCGGAAAACTCTGTCATTTTTCCAAAGAATGCAGAGGACGACGGGTAAAGGATGCTGACTATTACAAGAATAAATACAAGTATAATCCTAGAGAGCGAAGCGTGATGGCTGAGAAAGAAAACTGGGTGTCTGATTCTTCATCCAATGAAGAAGACAAAACACTCATCTGTCTGATGGCCACGTCCAATGCAGAATCTGCCTCCAACTCTGATGATCAGGTATGT
>NW_020201119.1:78528-79703 GCF_001531365.2 Cynara cardunculus var. scolymus | reverse complement strand
TCTTTTTCTCTTTACACTTTCAAACTTTTGAGACAAATTTCTGCTCAACTTCAAAGCAAGAACTCTTCTTCAAACCCTTTTGTTTTTCAACCTTACTTCATTCTCAAAGGTCAGAAAGTACTTCTTTCATTTAATCTTCATTTTAAGGAATGTGCTTAATCTTATTAAGAATCTTGTTCTCTTAATACATTAAACTAACAGATTTTTAATCATTTCCTTCTTGATTACTAAATCACTTTCTTATATACACATTCTACTTGAAAACMCTAACTCTTTCTGGTTTTTTCAAAAGAAGTTTTTATTGCACAAAAACTTGTTCTAAACTCTTTTCCCATATACTCTTGGCATTATGATTATCTACTAATCTTCCTGTTTATGTTTTTTTTAAAACAATTACAGATGGTAGCCAAGAATTTTTCCTTCAACCCTGATGAGGTTTCGATCAAGGCTAACAACCATATTGCCTTGTTCGACATCCCATCAACTCGCGCATTCTTCCAACCGGCGGCCGACTTCTTCCAACAGTCGTCGCTCGGCTACGCACTCCACCATGAGCCTATCATGGTCAAGGAGATCTTATAGTAGTTCTGGTACACTGCTGAAGTTTTTAAGGTCCAAGGCAAAGATGGACGCCCCATGGAGCAGATTCACTTCACCTTCAACCGCATGGAAGTGAACTTCGGCGTGTCTACATTCCGATCTGCTCTCCGTCTACCCCGGGGTCCCTTTGACAGCGAACCCTCCATAGCCGAGATCATCTCCTTTCTCGATGCCATTGAAAAAGGACTCAGACGCTCCTCTCAAGTCACTCACAAAGATTGAGAAGAACAGGATGTCAACCGTATGGCAATATCTCTTTTCTCACTTCATCCAGTGCATGGGTGGAAAGACTGGTGGTCAGGACCAGGCCTCCAGGATTGCCTTGGCAATCGGCGTCTCTGCGATACAGCGTCGCAATATATACTACGCTGCGGTCATATTCGATGACCTGGTGCAAAAGCTTAATAAGCACCAGCGAGAAAAGGTGGTGCCTTACACCAGGTTCCTTTGTATGGTTTTCTCTAAGATTTTAAAAAATCTTTACCCTACAGAAGGAAACCTTTCAGCTTGTAGGCTTGGCTCCAGGATTCTGGAACACAAGCTGAGGGCCAGTGATGTGACATTGTCTTCTATTC
>NW_020201119.1:76559-77893 GCF_001531365.2 Cynara cardunculus var. scolymus | reverse complement strand
TGCCACCTTCTGGTACTGGAGAAAGAGAGAAAGATGGAGGAGATGCTGGAGTTAGAGAATCCGACGCTGGGGATCAAGACATTGATGATGATTATGATATGTCATCAGATATCAAGCTTCTCCTTCCGGCCGTCGACACCGTCCTCTCCAAGGTCAACGAAGTTCACCAAGACATGCCTCGCCAAGATGATCATGATGCCAACTTCCTAGCCCTCCAGACGGATGTCCTTAAAGTTCAGAGTCAGGTTCAGGCTCTCCAGGAAGCTGTTCAAATCAACAACGACTCCCTTGCTATTCTTCACAGTAGGGCTGACGATGTTCAAGCTATAGTTGAACAGCAGACTGGTCTTCTTCAGCAGACTGGTCTTCTAACCTTGAACAGCAGGCTCTCCAGGAAGCTGTTCAAGTCAACCAGCTCTAGTGATGGATCCCTCCTTCTCTGCCGATGATCGCGCTCAGCTCTCTCAAACGCGTGAGGCAACGACAACTCTAGCCGATGCTTTGCAAAGGCTGGAGGCTTCAATGGTTCTCCAGTGTCAGCGCTTGGACGAACTCTCTGGCAAAGTCTCTCAAGTCTTGGTCAGAGTAGGGGAGATGAGGTCCAACACTGGTGAATCATTAGATGCAGTTCCTACGCCTTCTCAGGCTGTTGGTCCTGTATCAGCTTCAGTTGCAGCTGATACTGAGGCTCCTAGAGCTGAAGTTGTTTGTGCTGCTCCTGTAATCCCTACCACCGAAGTTGCTCAAGCCAAGATTGTAGATGCCATCCCTAGGGATGAGGTCCAGACCATCACTGCTGCTGGTGATGMTGATGATGCTGATGATATGGATGATGAACCTGTCATTCCAGACACCAGAGATGATTTAGATGGTGACGACGATGATGATGATGAAGATGATTTTTCCATCAAGTTCCAGAACCCATCAACAACCACCAAAGGTGTTGCCCTCAGGGAGTCTCAATCCCAGGGGGAGCAAAGACAAGGAGAATCGGCTCCACCATCAAGGCACCAGGACCCCAAGTCGAAAGGCAAGGCGGTTGCTGAAGAAGGAAATCTGAAGGTTCTGTTCGCAAGACCTCAAGAGTYCTTATTTGAAGACTCTACCTCTCAGGTAGTGATTTCTTCACTCAGCCAACTTCAAATCCCATCAAGAACCTGCGGTCGATTGAAGTTGGTCCCTGATCAACCAACCTCTTCTACTCCAACAGGCCAGCAGATGACTCAGCTTAAGGAGTCGCTCGACCAGACTAGAGTAAAAATTCCTCTTCGTACCTCTAGTGGTGGTGAGTTTGACTTCCTTTCTGAAGCTGAAAGACTCGAGGCATTAAGGGC
>NW_020201119.1:74468-75449 GCF_001531365.2 Cynara cardunculus var. scolymus | reverse complement strand
AAATTCTGAACATGTACTGTAATACTTGTTTTATTTCCATTGTTTAATAAGATGAGTATTCCATGTGCTTCACTGAAAAAGATCCCTGAAAAAAGTAATAGGGACACAAGTCTATGAGTTCCAATGTTACTTTTATCATTCATTGACAATCTATAAGTCAGTGAATAAGCTTTCAGTTTCAGTTTTTGTACTTGTATTTTTTTCTTAGATATAATATAAGAAAACTCTCAAGCTGAGACTGACCAAACTGAAAAAAGATCCCAAAATAGTAAAAAGGTACATGTACTTTATATGTTGCTTTTCCTTACTATTATTTGATAAGATAACTTTCTTTATGTTATCTTGTTATCATCAAATAGGGGGAGATTGTTGATCCTCTCTCTCACTGATTTGATGATAATCCCTTTTTCCTTTCGATGTATTTTAGTTTCTGTATTTTTAGTTTCAGCGATCAATACCCTGAGTATCTTCAGTGATCGCTGAAGAACTCGCTTTGTAAGTCATTCAGAGACAACAATACTTCAAGAAAACAACACTCACACCAAAGATCCTTCAGCAAACGTCAAAGACTGAAACTGAAGATTTGAGACTGGCGCGTACGTGATCTGAAGCGGTATTCAGTGATTACAAGTCTGTCTAATTATGTGTGAAGACTGCTCTAGCTTCAGGTCATTCCAGCATTCAACAATCAAAGGAAGCTTGCTTAGCACGATTGTTGTTGTTTTGTCCTTGCACACACAAAAGGACAAACCCATACCCTTACTAAAGATAGTACGATACGGAGCCGATTAGTCGACTCTTTGTCCACCAACTTTAGGTAGGGATGTCTGTTCAAGAATAGTGTTTTTGTACTATTCACTGTAACAAAGGACAAGCCTTCATGTTAAGGCTTGACACGCACTCTAAACCCTACCATACWGCATTAAATGGACATTTAATGCACTGGGTATAATTAGAAGTGTTTCTTCTCCATGCAGAGTG
>NW_020201119.1:64725-74283 GCF_001531365.2 Cynara cardunculus var. scolymus | reverse complement strand
GTTTAGATATGTTTCTTTTATCTTATCTTTCCGCAAACAATCTTGTAAAATCTGTATTGATCTTCTCTATCAATATATATTTTAAATTTGAAAACTCTGTGTTTGTATTCATCCCCCCCCCTTCTACAAACTGTTTAGTATTCTTGTAGACCCTTTTGGGACCAACATTGTTATATTTGAGTAAGCTAGTATGCGAAATTCTACGCAAAAAAAAATATGCATGAAATATGTGGATATAACTACAAGCATAATAAGGTACATGTATAGGTATATTTATGTATGCGTGTATATACAAGAGTTGTATATACGTATATGTGCATGGTGTGTGTGTGTACATGCATATAGGGATGGAGAGAAAGGCTGCCGACTTTCCTAAAAAGGAAAGTATAAAAGGAGGCTTAACTCCTCATTTACATTTTTTTGTGTCCAATTGAAAAGTTGTGCGATTTAGAATAGAATTGTTAATCGGATTGTTTCTTGGCAAGTTTTCAAAAGCTGATTTTCAAGTGTCTGATTTACAAAAGGCTTTCAAGGTGAGTGGTTTAACAGCTTTGAAACTCTTTATAATTACAAAAATTGATTGTATAAACTTTTCATTCGATTTGAAGTTTAAACTATTTGAATGTTTTCCAGATTAAACCTAAATCGGATGAGGGTTGAGCAGCTTAGTCTTAAACCGGATGAGGGTTGAGCGGTTTACTACCTCATCGATCAAAGCTTGACCGGATCTAGACTAAATCGCTTAAGGCATGAGCGATGTGGCCTTAAACAGGATGAGAGTCAAGCGGTTTAGACAATAAACCGAACATGTTTACTGTTTGAGTGATTTATGAATTATAATTATTTGTTAAATATTTTGAACGGAGAAGTATGAATACGGCTATAAGATGATCGGTTTATTTTAAATCGGACAGTATGCATAGTGTTGTCCGGATTAGTAATCCGGACAAAAGAGTTGGAATTTATTCAAGCATTAAGCGGATTAAAGTGTTGTCTGGATTTGTTATCCGGACAAAGTTGACCGGATTACTCGTTGCCTTGTTAAAAATATGATTTTTTTAGAACAATAAATGGGAATTTTGACAAAAAGAATTTAAATTGATACTCATTTCATTGACTGCGGTCTATTCTAAATGGAATTATTTCATGAAATATTTTTTATGAGGAAATAAGGGTGACATACCAAGGAGAGGTGTACCATGGGATAAGGGTGGCATATCAAGGTGAGGTGTACCATGGGATAAGGGTGGCATATCAAGGAGAGGTGTACATTTGGATATAAGGGTGGCATTGTATGTGTGTGTGTTTCGTGATATAACTCTTACTATTATATCTCTTAAGATTACCATGGTCTGGAACCTTTATTTCTTTTCGATTTAAAGATTTAGGATCAGGGTTCTTAATGGAAATCATAGTCTGTAGGTTATAGAAGAGGAGATAACAGGTTTGGTTTGATTTAACAGGTTTAATAGTAGCATTCTAATTGATTAATGTGAACCTGTTTGAATTTGATGTATTTATTACAAGCAAAGAAAATTGGCTTAAAAAGTGAAAGATATTGATATCATGTTCTTACTTGTTCATATAATTGTTATATGTATATGAAAAGTTCATTTACTTAAAGGTTTTGGTGATTTTCACCCTGCAATGACATAAATAGGGTAACTCACTAGACCTTTTAGTCTAACCCTCGTTTTGTGATTAATATGTATTGCAGGAAGTGCTGAAGGTAAGGGAAAAGGGAAAATGTGATAATTTCTCTATATGTTTACCTGCATGAAGAATTGATGATGATATGTATAGTTTTGGTAGATTAACGTAGATTAGTACAAGAATTTGTATTTTGAATTTTTAGACCATGTATTTTATACTGGTAGATTCTTGTATTAAGGGATCAATGTGGGATATAAACATGTATTTCTTTTGTATGAGATATGTGTTACATGCAATGTGTGGTATGGGGTGTTACATTTCACAATTCTCATTTCAAAACATCATTTAAACACAAGCCGTCAATTCCTGTAGTGTTCATAGGGTGGCCAAACCACACGAACTATCGGGCCGGCATGTGGGCACACATCCCGAGTCCCCCGTGAAATTAACCATGGTCACATGGTGGGTAATCCTAGGATCGATCCATCCGCCCTGGAGCCAATAAAATCGGCCTAGTCCATAAGGTGGGTTCACGTAAGCCACTATTGGGCCTAACCYTGTGGACCGAGTTCACCTGCAGGACGCCATGACTAAAAAGCCGCCATAGAAGGCATCCCAAATAATGCGCCCATTAATTGGGTTGTTCTGAAAACCAATAAAACTAAACATGTGCCACTACCCGGATGACGTTCATAAAAAGTCAATCATCAAAGTACTTCATAAAACTCGAAACTACTTCAAAATATGAAAATCAATTTAATAAACTTGAAAGATTCAAACATACAATTCAAGGACTAAAATCAAGTGTTCATGTTAGGACTGAAAATCAGTGATAAATTGTATTCGTCTAGAAAGTTTAATATTGTCTATAATTGTAAAAGTTATCGTGTTTGACTTTCCTTGTGTAAAGTTTGACTTTGACTAGGCTTTCATCTTTGACCCTATATAAAGGGTGTTGGCTTTGTAAATTGGTTAGGATTCTCATTGTAAAATTCAGTACGTATAATAGAGGTTTGACCATCCTTTGAATGTTCGACTTTTCCTCTCATCTCTCTCATATTGTTCTTGAAGAAAAACTCAGATATTCCATTGTTGATTGAAGCTCTCAAGAAAATTGATTGTTTAGGACTCACAATTGGTATCAGAGCAGAATTTGCTCGAAATCAGGAGAAGAAATCAAGATCTGAAGAATTTTTTTTAGGAAATTTTCTGTGTGCATCTTAATATTCTTTGTGTTCTTCATTTTTTTTAAGTTTGATCCAAATTTTTTGGAAAATTTTGTGTTTTCGTGTTAAAATCATGATCAATATGTGCGGAATTACATTGTGAATCTTTTTTTATTCACAAACTTTTGTGTTTTGATCTTTGTTTTTCAAGATGTGCTTGAAAATTTGTGATTTTGAAATTTTTTTGTGTTCTTGAAAAAATTCTCAAAAGTTCAGATTTTGATCCATTTTTTGGTTCAAAAAGTTGAATGTTTGTGTTTTTTATGTGTTTTTGATAATTTTCATGCTAAAATCGTTCAAAGTTTTTGCTAAATCGCTTGGTCTTTCTTCATCAGCCGAATTCTTAGCTTAATCGGATTAAGGACTTGATTTTTTTTACTTAAATCGCATAAGGCCCATTTATTTAGGCCCATTTGTTTATGTAGTCCACTAGACTTGGCCTTCTTGCAGATCATCTTCATCGCTCAGTTCTTCACAAAGGGTTGAGGGGATTTTGTCTAAATCGGACAAAGGTTATCCGATTTAGGCTTATTCATTCACAGGTCATCGCTTCAATTGGATTCATAAATCGCTCAACTCATCCTTCATCCGATTCAGTAAATCGCTCAAAGGATTCATCCAGATTTCTAAATCGGACGACGTAACTAGTCGATTTTGCTTCATCGCTCACTGAATAGTGCTCGATTTCAACTTAATTGAAGACTTCCTTGTTTGTTTTCAAAGAATAGTGCTCGATTTTGGTTTGATTAAGAACTGTGTAAATCAGACTGTAAATCGGACAGTCATCACCATACAGCAGCAATTGTAGATAAAGTTTTTCGTACTGTGATGCTGATTTGTCCCAACTGAATTTCACAGGTTCATTTATCTTCTTCTGGTTCTGGAGTTGGCTTCATGAGAGACGGCAAGAGGTTTTAGAATTGCTAAAGAAAGAAGATGAACAGGAAGAAACGACTTCATTTTCATCTTCATTGATCTCAATTATGTTTGATCTCATCTTCTTCATAAGTAATATGTTTGATTTCTACATAATTGAAGATTTTACCTATTTGATCTTTGTTTTGTGCTTGATGGTAATATTGTAAGACTTACATTGTGCAAGTTGATATTGGTTGTATTAAGCTGGTAAATTGTAATCTGTCTTGAACCTTTGGTTTTTGAGCTATTTTGGAGAGGGATAACAATTGGTAAATTGTAATTTGTAAATTCCATCATGAAGATTCTGGTCAACGATGTCATTCAAATTCACTATCCATGAGCCGGAAACTAAGTCCAAAAGTGGATCGAGAAACAGTAATATACTAAAGCAGACAAAGAAAGAGGTCTCCAAGCTCGATGACTTTTCTGGTAGGGAACTTCTTGATGTTGCTGCATGCAGTAGCTTCCTTCATGTTAATGCAGATCATGGTGAATATTTTTCTGTGTTGAAAGAACAGAGAACACCAGGAGGCAATTCATGTACTATTGATATGAAAGAAGCTATCACATCAACCGCTGGTTCATCAAATCGAGACAACATGGTTCCTGATACACCAATTCTCCATGATAATGGTAATGGTTCCTGGTATACATATCAAAGCTGGTTAAACATGGTCTAGTATTGATCCACGACAATGCAGAATAAGAGTTTCTGGTCTCGTAGTCGGTTCTTGGTGGCATCACAAATCCAAAGGAATCTTTAACGATAACAGTGGAGTATAAGGATTATCTGTTTTTGAAGCTGTTAGTGTGGAAATTTCTTGAGAGCTTTGTTAACATAAATCTTTAACATGTCCTTGTTTGTCATTATTGCAAATTGATTCGACAAGAGGCAAGGTTGCATACACAAGGATGCAGGATATGCTGCTTGTGCATAAGACGGTCCGTGGAAGTTGCAGACCATTTCCAACAGACTGAGTGAAGTGCAATAGTGAATCTGAGATCAAGCAAGCTACAGGCTCATCTTGTAGCAATATAGTCAAGCTTATTTGTAATAGACGTGCGCTAATTCATCCATAAGGGTTCTATTTTTTGTAAATCACTCACAAGATTACTCGGGTGTCACACCCCGTTAAAGCGGAAACACGAGACGTAACAGGTAAGCGAGTCACAACAGCAAATATTAAATAACACCATTCAAGTTTTACAAAATTCGAATCTAACATCCATAACCAAGTTGGAGTAAGAATAATTCTTTATAAAAGTTACAAAATGAACTTTATCGGTGTCGTCACATATATGCTCCAAAACTTCATTTCTTACTTATTTCCTGAAAAGCATGAAACACAAAACAACGTCAACTACAAAGAGTTGGTGAGTTCACGGGTTTTCATATGCACATAAAAATTTACAATGCATAAATCAATTCTTGCAAACTAATACATAAACTTGCACACGATAAATGTAAATCTATAACGATGTTTAAAACTTGAGACGCTACYGAGACTTTCCTAACCAATGTGCCCCATTGTTTTACGAACTACCATAAAGTGACCCGCACTCACTTATGTTATAACCGGGTCTGAGACAACCTGGGTTGAGGTAAATTATACATGTTTATTATGTGGATTATGTGAAATGTGCATATTTAAGTAGAAATGCATRAMRCATTTATGTGAAATATGAACATGATATCATGCATATTGTGAAATGATAGCATGACATATATAATTCATAYGTGTATGCATGTAGTGTGAAGCATGCATGAGGTGGTGTTTATTGAGTTTAAATATTCGGGTGAAATCATTGTATCTTCATGATTAATATATCATGAATTTTATAATGTAAAATTCACCGCCCAAGATTATTTCTATCGGAGGAAGCTTTTACCGCCTTTAAGTTTTTATAACTAAAATAATCTTCACCGCCTTGGTGAGAGTATTTAAAGAAGTAAAAAAGATAAGATTTTATCTTATCATTTTCAAATTGAAGTCTGTTCAAAAGAGAAAGAAAGCTTGTGRYGGTGRAADGTGTTCTTGAAGAATCTGTGCTAAGAATAAGCTTTTGATGTGTGTTTATCTTCAAGAAATCTGTTTGATAAGGTGAGTTTTAAACTACTGTTGAGTATAAACTGTGAGTTTTCTTTTAAAACTACCTTTGTTTATAAACTATGAGTTTTATTGTTGATTATATGCTATGAGTTTTGATGTTGGTTTTGAAGGAAAGATGGTAAAACTATTTTGATAGTTTTAAAGGTGTTACTGTTATTGTTGGAAAGATAAAGAAGAGTTTTCTTCTTTAAATCAGTTTTGGAAACGATATCCTGTTTTGAAGATTTTAAGGAAACCTTGATGTTTTGGAAATCTTTGAAAGACAAGGTTGTTCTTGAGTTTCAAAAGGTTTTATGGATAAAACTATGATTGAGGATTTGATAAGATTATTGTGACTGCGGTCCTTCATCCGAACTAGTTCATAGATTTTGAAGAAGAAATAAGGGTGGCATATCAAGGAGAGGTGTACCTTTGGATATAAGGGTGGCAATTGTATGTGAATATTATAGCTCTTGCTATTATGTCTTTTAAGACNTAAAACTATTTTGATAGTTTTAAAGGTGTTACTGTTATTGTTGGAAAGATAAAGAAGAGTTTGCTTCTTTAAATCAGTTTTGGAAATGATATCTTGTTTTGAAGATTTAAAGGAAACCTTGATGTTTTGGAAATCTTTGAAAGACAAGGTTGTTCTTGAGTTTGAAAAGGTTTTTATGGATAAAACTATGAATGAGAATTTGATAAGATTGTTGTGACTGCGGTCCTTCATCCGAACTAGTTCACAGATTTTGAAGAAGAAATAAGGGTGGCATATCAAGGAGAGGTGTCTTTTGAAATAAGGGTGGCATATCAAGGAGATGTGTCTTTTGGAATAAGGATGGCATATCAAGGAGAGGTGTACCTTTGGATATAAGGGTGGCAATTGTATGTGAATATTATAGCTCTTGCTATTATGTCTTTTAAGACTACAATAGATTTGAGTCCTTACTTCTTTGTGATTTGAGAACTCAAAAATATTGTTCTTATTAGAAATAATGGTATTGATGCTAGTGAGAAGGGTAAAACTTGGCCTATGGCCATTGGTATTGATTAAAAGTGTTTTGAAACATAATGGTTATTATCATGAGGAATCAGAGGAGCTCTGGTTATTCCTTGTAAGGAACCAGAGGGGCTCTGGTTGGTCCTCATCGTTCGACCAGAGAGTTTTGGTTGTTGATTTAAAGGATGAGCAAGTTTTTACTAAAGGTTTTATTTGGATTAAAGGTTTTGTATCTTTTGATAAGAGTTTCTATGTCAAAATCATGTTTTTAAAATGTTTAAGAAAAGAATTTTATACTTAGTCCTTTTATGACAAACAGACTAGAGGGCTCTGGTTGGTCATGTATTTGGAATCAGAAGCTCTGGTTAGTACAACCAGAGGCTCTAGTTGAACATGAGGTTTTTATGAATTACTCGTTTTATGAAAAAGGTTATCTTATTGATTGTGAGTTTATCTAAAGAATATTTTTATTAGTGAAGTTTTGGTTAGTTCAACCAGAGGCTCTAGTCGTGAAGAGCAGAAGCTCTGGATGAGAGATCAGAGGGGCTCTGGTCCTGTTTCGAAATATTTTCTATGTCTAGTTGGTTCAACCAGCGGCTTTGGTTATGCAGAGCAGAAGCTCTGTTAGGGAGACTAGAGGGGCTCCGGTCCTGATTGTTGAAATATATCCAAAGTGTGGTTTTGTTAAACCAGAGGCTCTGGTCGAGGAACCAGAAGCTCTGGAAGAGAGACCAGAAGGGCTCTGGTCAAGAACGTTTAAAATATTTTCTAAGTGTCGTTTGAGACCAGAGGCCCGATGGACCAAAGTAGTATGTTTTCAGTTTTGCTTCATAAGATGTTTCATTTGAAATAAATGTTTTGGTGATCTTCACCCTACATTATATAGAAGGGAATCTCACTAGACATTCATGTCTAACCCTCATTTTCGTGTTTCCGAAATTATGTGTGCAGGTAATGATAAGGGGAAGAGTATTGTGTGAATTACTTCCCTATATGCTTACTGTTTTTGGAAGCATAGATGATAGGATGCAAGAGCTTGTACTTTTGGAATTTTTGAGCTGTGTATTTTATATTATACTCTTGTATCAAGGACCTATGTGGGGGAAAACATGTATTCTATATATGAAGTATGTGTTATATGCAATGTGTAGATTTGGGGTGTTACAGAGTTGGTATCAGAGCCTGAGTTTAAGGGATTTAGGTATTCACATGCATGATACCTAGACTTAAACTATTTCATTGCATATTAAGGGACACATACAAAGTTAGCACCTTTGGAATAAATGTAATAAGTTAAGAGATCAGTGTGTAAGGTATTTTCGGATTACATCTGGCTAATGTAATTTTGAATCTACAGGTACATAACTGAACTTGAACACTTTATTATATTTGGGAATGTGAGAAATATGTGTTTTAACTTTGTTATCTACAGATGGCTAGTAGATCGAGAAGGTCAGAAAGGATCACCTGCCCCAATGAAGAAGAATCCCCTGTTGCTCTTGTTGG
Source organism: Cynara cardunculus var. scolymus (assembly GCF_001531365.2). NCBI lineage: Eukaryota > Viridiplantae > Streptophyta > Magnoliopsida > Asterales > Asteraceae > Cynara > Cynara cardunculus. The sequence continues at coordinate 65,893 of NW_020201119.1, read as the reverse complement.
CACCTCTGAGGCCAGAGGCTGAGGTAGAAGTAGAGGCAGAGGTAGAGGGCAGACCAGAGGAAGAATAAGTCTGCCAGAAATCAATATGAATCAAGCAGAATCAAACTCTGAAAATATGAATCAAGAACAGATGTCTCACCCAGAATATATAACAAGAGACATATTAGCTGAAGAAATGGGAAAGCTAAGGGAAACTTTGACTTCTATCTTAAGGAATCCTGCCAAAATGGAGACAGGCAGAATTGAAGTTACTCCATCAATTCCAATTATCAATAACAAGGAAGGAGATATAAAGATGTTTCAAACTTGTAAACCACCAACCTTCTCGGGAGAAAGAGAGCCAATCAAGGCTATGTGTTGGATCAAGGAGATGGAGTATGTATTCAATACCATCCGATGTGCTGAAACAGACAAAGTTAGATTTGCAGTCTCGATGTTAAAATCAAATGCGTTATTTTGGTGGGAAGTAGAATCTTTAGCCAGAACAGACATTTTGCAGACTATGACATGGCTAGAGTTTGTTAACATATTCAAGGAGCAGTTTTGCCCAAAAGCTGCTATTAGACAAATGGAAGAAGACTTATGAAATTGGAACAAGGAAACAGCACGGTAAGGGAATATACAGAGAAATTCATTGAACATTCAAGGTTCGCAGAACATTATATTTCCTCAGAATCTAGAAAAGTGGAAAGGTATATTTGGGGATTGAAACCATCAATCCGAGAATTTGTTATAGCCATGAATCCGGCCACATTTTCATCAACTGTTGACGCAGCAGAAGTAACAGAGAGAAACAAGAATAGACAGGAAGAAGGGAAAGTGATAGAAAAGAGGAAATGAGAAGGTCCATCAACTGGATACAAAGGATCAAAAGCTATAAAGTTTGGGAACAAGCCCACACGAAGATTCAATGAAAGGACTTGTCCCCGATGTCGTCAAATTCATCAGGGACAATGCAGGATTGAGCTAAGGAAAAGTTACAAATGTGGTGAAACAGGACATTTATCGAATGGTTGCCCAACAGTTAAAAGGTGTTTTAATTGTAATTCTCCAGATYACCTCAGACCAAATTGTCCACAAATGAAAGCTCTACAGTTAACCATGGGGAGCAAWACATCAATGGGCCGAGGAAGACCAAATCTAAGCAAAAGAGCAACGGGTGGGGCGC
>NW_020201119.1:62443-62572 GCF_001531365.2 Cynara cardunculus var. scolymus | reverse complement strand
GATGCTCTGAGCCGTAAAGAGAGAAGTGGAACTATCAAGGCAGTAGCGATGAAAATAAGCTTAAACCCAKATTTGCATAAGAAAATACAAGAATGCCAAGAAGAAGCTGTCAAAGAGGAGAATAAGAAA
>NW_020201119.1:54701-59840 GCF_001531365.2 Cynara cardunculus var. scolymus | reverse complement strand
TTGTAAGGAACCAGAGGGGCTCTGGTTGGTCCTCATCGTTGGACCAGAGGGTTCTGGTTGTTGATTTAAAGGATGAGCAAGTTTTTACTAAAGGTTTTCTTTGGATTAAAGGTTTTGTATCTTTTGGTAAGAGTTTCTATGTCAAAATCATGTTTTTAAAATGTTTAAGAATAGAATTTTATACTTAGATTCTTTTTATGAAAAACAGACTAGAGGGGTCTGGTTGGTCATGTATTTGGAATCAGAAGCTCTGGTTAGTACAACCAGAGGCTCTGGTTGAACATGAGGTTTTTATAAATTACTCGTTTTATGAAAAAGGTTATCTTATTGATTGTGAGTTTATCTAAAGAATATTTTTATTAGTGATGTTTTGGTTAGTTCAACTAGAGGCTCTGGTCGTGAAGAGCAGAAGCTCTGGAAGAGAGATCAGAGGGGGTCTGGTCCTGTTTCGAATATTTTCTAAGTCTAGTTGGTTCAACCAGCAGCTTTGGTTATGAAGAGCATAAGCTCTGGTAGAGAGACTAAAGGGGCTCTGGTCCTGATTGTTGATATATATCCAAAGTGTGGTTTAGTTACTCTGGTCGAGGAACTAGAAGTTCTGGAAGAGAGACCAGAAGGGCTCTGGTCAAGAACGTTTAAAATATTTTCTAAGTGTTGTTTGAGACCAGAGGCCCGATGGTCCAAAGTAGTATGTTTTCAGTTTTGCTTCATAAGATATTTGATTTGAAATAAATGTTTTGGTGATCTTCACCCTACATTACATAGAAGGGAATCTCACTAGACATTCATGTCTAACCCTCATTTTCGTGTTTCCAAAATTATGTGTGCAGGTAATGATAAGGGAAAGAGTATTGTGTGAATTACTTCCCTATATGCTTAGCTGTTTTTGGAAGCATAGATGATAGGATGCAAGAGCTTGTACTTTTGGAATTTTTGAGATGTGTATTTTATATTATACTCTTGTATCAAGGACCTATGTGGGGAAAACATGTATTCTATATATGAAATATGTGTTATATGTAATGTGTAGATTTGGGGTGTTACAACTTTGGTACCACGGTTCGTATCAGTACTACTTCAGCGGTGACCCGTTCGCACACATGAGTAGACTATTAAACATAGGTAATGTGTACCCGTTTTTGGGTGGGACTGTCAACACAATAGCGGCTATCCACAAATACCACGGCCCGGGAACGTGCCCGAGTTAACTAGTAGCATTTATGGGAGGGGACTTTTTAAAATATATTCTCTCAAGTACATCAATTTACCATTTATACCATAGTGCAATACAATCAATTTTTCATGACTTCAAGAAATCTTGACTAAACAGTTCTTTAGTCCAACAGTTTTACAAATAAACAGTATAGTTTGCATAACTTCATGCTTTTCCCCCAGTTTAAATAAACAAAAAGCATTAAAAGTGCGGCCGTGAATACTCACAAGTTTGCTGATGAATATCCAAGAACTTGATGACGTTTGAAGCGCTAAACGTCCGCCCTAACCATCCTAAACAGTCCGAAATCCAATAATTAGATCACCTATCGGGTCTCGATGAAGATAAAGTCAAATTATATCATATGTAATGCCAATGAGTTTTTATGAATTAAAGTTGATACTTATATTATTTACTCTAAAAATAGTCCAGAAATTATACATTTTAAAAATCAAAGTCTTTTGCACATAAAGCTGCCATTTGGACCGAATGTAAATTCTGTTTCTGGAATTTTTGGTCTCACAAATCACTGTGAAAAGGAACCTTCCACAAGTCATTTTGTGTCCAAATTTTTATAACATCAATAATAAGGAGTTAAACAGATTTTTCACAAATATCAAGAATTTTGGATGGTTTTAAGGCACTCATCATTACCCTACCACTTTGAGTGTCACAGTCCCCAAGACAGATTGCACACTCTTTGAGTGGCGGCCATTTAAGGAGTCTAAACTCATCAATTTTCAGTTATTTTAATTTTATTTTAAATCTAACAGATAAGGCTAACTTCCAGAAAAACAATCACCCATTTTCATTGAGTTTTGAAGAAGATATAATCGTTTTAAAAGGCATGAAAGAATCTGTCAGTAATGCTCTTTTTGCACCATAATCTTGTATCAATAACTTGAAGGCTCAAAACAAAATATTTTTGAGTGAGACCAGTTGCATTAGAAAGATAACTCATTAAAATAAGTTCTAGAAGAAAAATAAACCATTCTGGAGGAATGTCCAGAGAGATATGGTCGTCCAAAGTGGGTTTTACCTACTGTCAAGTGTGTTGTTGCACACTTATTTTGTTTTAAACACTTGAAGGTTGTGACATCCGTCATTTTTGGATCGTCAGGTTAGCACCTTTATAGGGATTCTATATTTGGAATTATATTTTATTAGGATCTAATCATGTTGATTAGAATTCATCTGGCTTAGTTTCCAAAATATAGTTCAGAGAACCTTGTTTCGACGGGTAGCTCATAAAGTTAATTTATGTAATGCCAAATATATTTAAAAAATGCTCCAAATAAAATAAACTTGATATTATAAAATCCAAATTAAAATACAAAAGTCTCATTTGAATGTCCAAATAATTTTTTCAAAAAAGGTGGAGCTTTGATTTAATAATGTTATTTTTTTTATCAATGATTGGCAAATTGTCTTTTGTTATAAATTAAATGGGCTTTATTTTGTTTAAAGGAAACATAAAAATTTTCTTTATGGACTTGCGCCTTAAGAGGCCAGCCCATTTCCTTTCTTTAAAACCCACATATAAATACCCCATATTCTTTGAAAACTCTCATTTCCAATCCTCATTTTTGCATAAACCGTTCCTCTCCCTAATCTCTTTCTCTCTCTCTAAATCAAGCATCTTTAGAAATCTGTCAATCTTGAAGAATATCCAAGATTTCAAGCAAAAGGTATTATACTAGTTATCTTACCTTTATAAAATAACAAAGATTCTCATTTTTCTACACCTACTTCTCGTTCTTGTAGTTAAAATTTCTGGAGAATTCAAAAGAGAAGATTATACATCAAAGACATGAAAATGTCTTCAAAAGGATGATAATCTATGATCCACGATCTTTGAACTCTAAGAAAGTAGGAGAAAACCACATTGCATGTGAAATTTAATCATGAAAAGATGTATTTTGAAAACTGACAGATTCTGTTAGCACTTGTGTCGACTGTATCTTTCAAAATAAAAGTCCAAATGTTCAGATTTTTCTTCTAAAACGTACTTTGATGAGTTATCTTTTTAATGCAACCGGTCTCACTCAAAGATATTATGTTTTGAGCTTTCAAGCTCTTGATACAAGATATTGGTGCAAAAAGAGCATTGTTGACAGAATCTTGCATGCATCTTAAATCGGTCATATCTTCTTCAAAACTCATTGAAATTGGGTGATTCTTTTTATGAAGGTTTAGGAAGGTTAGGGCGGATGTTTAGCGCTTCAAACGTCATCTACTTGGATATTCATCGCCTAACTTGTGAGTATTCACGACCCCACTTGTTTATTTAAACTGGGGGAAAAACATGAAGTTATGCAAACTATACTGTTTATTTATTAAACTGTTGGACTAAAGAACTGTTTAGTCAAGATTTGTGTAAAACTGTTGGATTAAAGAACTGTTTAGTCAAGATTTGTTTATGTCGTGAAATATTGACGGTTTTGCACTATGATATAAATGTTAAATTGATGTACTTGAGAGTATGTTTCCAAATAAAGTCCTTGTCCGTAAACGCTACTTGTTAACTCAGGCATGTCCCCGGATGTGACATCCCGTCACTTCTGAGCTTCAGGTTAACATCCCATTGCAGATCCTATATTATAATTTATATTTCTCTTGGATCTAGTCTTAAGTGATTAGAACCTTTCTGGTATTAGCTCTTAAATTTTGTTGGGAAGGTCGCGTTTTGGTAGGAAATCAGATTAAGTTATCTTATGCAATGCCAAATATTTTTGAAAATACGTTAGATAAAAATGAAGTTGATGTTTTGAGTTTTCCTTAATTTAAATTTTGCAAAAGTTCCATTTGAATGTCCACTTGTCTTATCAAAAGTTGGAGTTTGGAGCTATTTGTGTTATTTCATCTATGTGGGGAAAATTTAAGTGGGTTCAAATCTTACTTAAAAAAAAGGTTTTGCTGGGTTGGGCCTTTAAAGACCAGCCCATTTCTCTCAATAAAATCCCTATATAAATACCCCACATCATTTGAAAACTCTCATTTCCAACTCTCTTGTTCTTGTTAAACCGTATCCCTCTCTCTAAAATCATCCACCTTCCAGCMGATTTCCTTTAAGCAAAATCTTCAGGGTATTTCTGTCAAACACTGAAGAACAATCAAGACTTTAAGAAAAAGGTATGATTCTGGTTAACCCACTTTACAGAATTTCAAACGTTTTCACCCATCTACTTTCGCTTTTTGATCTTTTAGAAAGTTCGAGAGAGTTAAAGAGGAGAGATATTGCATCAAAGACATGAAAATGTCTTCATATGATGATAATCAATGATCCATATTCTTTAATCTCAAAGGAAGTAGAAGAGATTTCCACTGCATGCGGAATTGGATCATCAAACGTTATGTTTTGAAGCATAGTTGAACCTTGCGTGCATCTCAAAATCAGTTTTATTATCTTCAAGAATGTAATGGAATCGGAAAATATTTTCTGGAAGTTGATCGAGGATGATGGCTCCAAAAATAGAGTTTAAATTCTTGAAAAATGATGAGTTTGAGCCCCCATATTTGCTGTCATTCTTGGAGCATGCAATCTGTTTTGGGGGCGTGTAACTCAAGATTGTAGAGTATTTACGAAGAGACTCAAGCCCACTAAAAAATTCTTGATATTAGAAATTGGCGGCTGTCATCATTGTTTTGGATGATGTAAAAATGTCGACATAATGAGGATTTTGGAAAGTTTTTTTTTTAAAGGTAAAATAATAAAATATCAACTTTAATTTATAAAAACTTGATGGCTTTGCATGGAAAGTAACTCTGCTTTAGCTTGGGCAAGAAACCTTAAGTGATTTTAGCGCTGGTTGTTGGTCTGTCTAGGAAGATCGGGCGAGCATTGAAAGCTTCTAGGGTCAACCTCTGGATATTCATCAGCAAACTTGTGAGTCCTCACGGCCCCACTTTTAATGCTTTAACTATTT
>NW_020201119.1:48355-54666 GCF_001531365.2 Cynara cardunculus var. scolymus | reverse complement strand
AACCTCTGGACTAAGGAACTGCTTAGTCGGGTTTACTATGTTATGACTTATTAACCGTTTTTGCACTCTAGAATAAATGCTAAATTGATTTGCTTGAGAGTATGTTTCCAAATAAAGTCCCCATCCGTAAATGCTACTTGTTAACTCGGGCATGTCCCCGGGCTGTGGTATTGTGGATAGCCGCTATTGTGTTGACAGTCCCACCCAGAAAGGGGTGCACTCTACCTATGTTTTTCTTGGTCTAATCATAGGAATTTGGACCGCCGCTGAATTAGTACTATATCGAACTGTGGGACCTAAGTAGTGTACGGGCCACTTATGGTTGTTCGTAAATTAATGGGGCAGTTGGTCAGGTAAGGCTCAGTAGCGTCTCAAGTTCCTACATCATGAAGATTTACATTTATTAAGTGCAAAAATTATTGCATAAGTTTGCAAATATTTGGATTATGCATTAAAATGTTTTATGCATGTGAAAACCTATGAGCTCACTAACTCTTTGTAGTTTACTCGTTTTATGTTCCATGCTTTTTGGGAGGTAAGTAAGATTTGTTTCACTTGGGAGCATACTCGTGGCAAAGCTAATTTAGTTCGAATAAGAAGTTTTGCAAATGAAGAGTTTTATAAAATTTTGGTTGTAATATTAAACTCGTTTTATTATGTAAAACTTAAAGTTGTTATCTATTAATTGTTGCTGTGACGCGCTTGCCTGTTGCATCTCGTGTTTCCGCTTTAGCGGGGTGTGACACCGGGCGTGGTAATTGTGGATAACCGCTATTGTGTTGACAGTCCCACCCAGTAAGGGGTTCACATTACCTATGTTTTTATTATTCTAATCATGTGGAATTTGGACTACCGCTGAATTAGTACTACTACGAACTGTGGGACCTAAGTGAGTGTACGGGCTACTTATGGTCATTCGTAAAATAATGGGGCACATTGGTCAGGAAAGGCTCAGTAGCGTCTCAAGTTTTTAAACATCGTTGTAGATTTACATTTATTATGTGCAAAAGATATGTATAGGCTTGCAAGAAATGATTTATGCATTGTAATGTTTTGTGCATATGAAAACTCGTGAGCTCACCAACTCTTTGTAGTTGACTTGTTTTATGTTTCATGCTTTTCAGGATTTAAGTAAGAAATGAAGTTTTTGGAGCATATATGTGACGACACCGATTAAGTTCATTTTGAAGTTTTTGTAAAGAAGTATTCTATTCCACTTGGTTATGGATGTTAAATTCGAACTTTTGTAAAAACTTGAATGGTGTTATTTATTATCTGCTGCTGTGACTCGCTTACCTGTTACATCTCGTGTTTCCGCTTTAATGGGTTGTGACAGATTTGGTATCAGAGCCTCAGTTATAGAGAACACTGGTTTCTCCTTAAAAACCACAAACTATAAGCAAAGATTTTCAAAATAGTTTTCAAGTGATTTAAAAATGTATATTTATATATATATACAAAGCGGGTCACATTATTATATGTCAATTAAACAAAGCCTGATCATTTATGTTTAATTTATATATAATAGAAGGATTTAATCGGTTGTACTAAAAATATTCTCCAGTTAAGATATTGTTGTGTAAAGCATGATTTTGTGTGTGTTGCATAAATTATGAATATCCATTGCCCTAGACCAACCAGAGGTGAAGGATTAGAAAATCCTTTATATTGTTAAGTGTTTATGTTGAACCAGAGGTGCTAGTTAGAAGGACCAGAGGCGAGGGAATAGAAATTCCTTATATTGCTAAGTATCCATGTTGAACCAGATGTGCTGGTTAGAAGGACCAGAGGCGAGGGATTAGAAATTCCTTATATTGCTAAGTGTCCATGTTGAACCAGAGGTGCTGGTTAGAAGGACCAGAGGCGAGGGATTAGAAATTCCTTATATTGCTAAGTGTCCTTGTTGAACCAGAGGTGATGGTTAGAAGGACCAGAGGCGATGGATAGAAAATCCTTTATATTGTTAAGTGTTCATGATGAACCAGAGGTGCTGGTTAGAAGGACCAGAGACGAGGGATTAGAAATTCCTTATATAACTAAGTGTCCATGTTGAACCAAAGGTGCTGGTTAGAAGGACCAGAGGCAATGGATTAGAAATTCTTTATATTGTTAAGTGACGATGTTGAACCAGAAGCGCTGGTTAGAAGGACCAGAGGCGATGGATTAGAATTCCATTAGTTTGCTAAGTATGTATGTGGAACCAGAAGACCGATGGACGGGTTATCCATTATTTTTCTATGTATGGATGTTGAACCAGCGGCCGATGAAATAGAATTACATTGGTTTGCTAATTATGTATGTGGAACCCAAATATTTTCTAAGTCTGGTAATGCAACCAGAGACTCTGGTAATGCAACCAGAAACTGGCTACCCAGAGGCTCTAGCTTAATTGTCACCCTTAGCCTTGCTTAGAAGCTTCTGTTATACCACTAAGCATTTATAGATGGTACATTTTGTAGTTAAGATTTTTAATATCGCAGATCACTATGGCATCATCTGCTTCTAGTGAATATTAGGCAGACGAATCCGGTTATGTGGTTCGCCGATCCAGAAGGAGCTCATCCATCAATGAAGAGGTAGACCCCTATGAGCATGAGGACACAACAACTAGCGAGACACCTGCTTCACCACCTGCATCCATATTGCCCCCATTGGAGCCATTACCCGATATCCCACATCAAACCTTTCATGGTCCAAGGTTTAGAGTCACGCCTAGGAAAAGTGTTCCACTACCTCGGCGAGTGACATTTGAGAATTCCGCTAGAGTTAGAGGAGAGTCATCGCAACCACAACATGGTACCAGGACCTCTCAAGTAGTGACCGGAGTACCTGCATCCTACACTCAGGGCATGAATTTGGCTGAATGAGAGTGGGTGCGGAGAATCGCATCAGATACACAAACTCACTAGACCCGGCTGGGATATCATCACCACATTTTGAACAACCTATCCGATGTGATGGAAATGCACCACCAGCGTATGATGAGAATCTCGAATGCCGTCATTGCTGCGAGGCGGGAGATTTTGAGATTGTACAAGTGTTTGGTGGTGAGTGGGATGATGATGTTGATGCTAGGAATGCTGATCGGTTGGATGTTATTCTAGAAATGTTGGCTAGTGATAGAATATTTACTCTTTTGCATTGAAACCTAAGATTTTGTTTTGGTGGGCTGTAATCAACTATGAATTTCTGATGTCTTTTGAGAAATGCTTATCTACATCAAGTCATGGTTGAATATAAGATTATTCTATTCGGTTATATAAATGCTTGAATGTTATCCATTCGATGAATATCCTTTGCATCATTTAAATGATTGGAAGTTATTATCCTTGTTATTGCCATTGAGGAAATTCCCTTCTGACTTAGGCCTTAGAAAATGCCGCCAAGAAGAGAAAACCCTAAAGTTGCACGACTCGTATCAGAACAACTATTGGCCGCACTCCCCAATATTGTCAGCCAGGTAGCGGCAGGTTTGAACGCTAACCAACCAACCAATTCTGAGCCTAGAACACCCCGGGAATGCACTTATAAATTCTTCAGATCCTGCAACCCAAAGGAATTCAATGGAACTGAGGGGCCTGTAGGATTATTGACTTGCATGAGGGTATGGAATCTGTCCTTCATATCAGTAAATGCACAGAGGCAAACAAAGTAGAATATGTTGCATGTTTACTGCAAGGTCGAGCGCTGACATGGTGGAACACCTTAGTTCAGACTAGGGGTCGGGAATCTGCCAACCAACTTTCATGGGAGGAGTTCAAGAAATTACTTAAGGACGAATATTGTCCAAGAAGTGAACTCCAAAAGTTGGAAATGGAGTTACGGAACCATGAGATGAAAGGGGAAAACATAGCGGCATATACTGCTCGATTCCATGAGCTAGCAAATTTAGTGCCACATCTGGTGACACCCGAGGAAGTTCGAATCAACAGATATATTTGGGGATTGTCTCCAGAGATTCAAGGAAATATCACCTCGGCAAACCCAAAGACCCTTCAGGAAGCAATAGACATTGCCACCAAGCTCACAAATAATGTTGCTCGGTCTGGAGAATTCGCCAAAGGAAAGAGAAAGATGGAGGAGCATGGGAACTAAAGACCTGGGGGAAGGTTTGACAGGAACAGGAAAATAGTAGGAAATTTTGGGGTACAGACCCAGGTGGTAAACCAAGGAAGCAAGTCTAAGTGCAATAAATGCAAATATCCACATTGGAGGAACTGCATCATTTGTCAAAGATGTCACAGAGGGGGTCATTCCGCAAAGGGTTTCCGAAAGCGATTGTGTTTTGATTGTGGGAGTCCAGACCATATGAGAAATGTTTGTCCAAAGAGAAAACAAGGAACAAATGCTAACCAAGCCCGACCAGCCAATCAAGGAAACCTAGAAAGTCAAGCACGGGGCTGAGCATTTGAGATCGAAGCAAAGGAAACTAGGCATGATCCCAATGTGGTTACAGGTACATTTCTCTTGAATAATGAATTTGCATCTGTATTATTTGATTCAGGGGCAGATAGAAGTTTTGTATCATTAGATTTTAAGCCAAAGATTAATTTAAAGCCCCAAAGGCTGAAAGAAGTTTATGTAATAGAATTTGCCAATGGCCAAGAATTAAGGCTAGAGACATAATCATGGACTGCACACTAAGTTTAGCCAACAAGGATTTTAGCATAGACCTTATTCCAATTGAGCTAGGAAGTTTTGATATAGTTATAGGCATGGATTGGCTATCCAAAAATAGAGCTGAAAATGTCTCTTCGGAAAAGGTTATTCGAATTCCTCAAGAAGGAAGTGACCCAATTGTAATCCAAGGAGACGAGTCAGATCGGAAAATTAAGATAGTATCATGCATGAAGATGCGAAAGTAATTGAAAAAGAATTATGTTGCATTTTTGGCCCATGTTATTGATAAGAAGGTCAAAGAGAAATGTATTGATGATTTCGCTGCAGTCCGGGAGTTTCCTAATGTATTTCCCAAGGATTTACCAGGACTACCCCCGCCAAGACAAGTCGAATTCGGTATCGACTTAATTCCTGGAGCAGCCCCAGTGGCAAAAGCACCATACCAATTGGCCCCATCAGAAATGCAAGAATTTTTAGGCCAACTCCAAGAATTATTGGACAAAGGATTCATAAGACCTAGTTTCTCACCATCGGGTGCACCGGTTCTATTCGTCAAAATGAAAGATGGGTCAATGCGAATGTGCATTGATTATAGGGAACTTAATAAGTTGACCATCAAGAATAGATACCCTCTTCCTAGAATCGATGATTTGTTCGATCAACTTCAAGGTGCTCTATACTTTTCAAAGATCGATCTACGATCTGGATATTATCAAGTGAGAATTCGAGAAGAGGACACCCTCAAAACGACATTTTGAACCCGGTACGCTCATTACGAATTTTTGGTTATGCCATTCAGGCTAACCAATGCACCGGCAGTCTTTATGGATCTGATGAATAGAGTTTGCAGACCATACCTGGATAAATTTGTAATTGTTTTCATAGACGACATACTAATTTATTCGCGAGGTAAGAAGGACCATGAGCACCACTTGAGGATGATATTAGAGCTACTTACGGACTAGAAAGTGTACGCAAAATTCTTCAAATGCGAATTCTGGATTCGTGAAGTGCAATTTCTTAGTCACGTGGTTAATGAAAAAGGGATTCAGGTAGATCCTGCAAAGATTGAGGCCATTAAGAAATGGGAAGCCCCAAGAACCCCGACAGAGATTCGGCAATTTCTTGGTCTAGCAGGCTATTATCGGCGATTCATTTCTAATTTTTTGAAAAATTGCGCAACCACTCACAGCTTTAACTCAGAAGGACAAGAAGTTTTTTTGGGGAGAAAAACAAGAAGAGGCATTCAAGACTCTTAAGAATAAGCTATGTAATGCACCTATTTTATCTTTACTAGAAGGTTCGAAAAACTTTGTGGAATATTCTGACGCATCACAACAATGTTTAGAATGCGTACTAATGCAAAAAGATAAGGTCATTGCATATGCCTCAAGGAAACTCAAAGTGCACGAGAAGAACTATACTACGCATGATCTAGAATTGGGAGCCATAGTATTTGCACTTAAGATTTGGAGATACTACCTTTATGGTACCAAGTGCACTGTGGTCACTGATCACAAAAGCCTTCAACACATTTTCAACCAGAAAATGTTAAATATGGGACAAAGAAGATGGGTTGAACTGCTTAGTGATTACGATTGTGAAATCAAGCACCATCTCGGCAAAACAAATATGGTAGCCGATGCTCTAAGTAGGAAGGAAAGAGTGAAACCAACAAGGGTGAGGGCTTT
>NW_020201119.1:40712-47950 GCF_001531365.2 Cynara cardunculus var. scolymus | reverse complement strand
ACAAAGTTGCCCAGAACGGGGAAAGGACATGATACAATCTGGGTGATTATAGATCGACTGACGAAATCTGCTCATTTTCTACCGATCCGAGAAGATTATAAAATGGAGAAGCTGGCTTAGATTTACATAAATGAAATCATTACTCGGCATGGAGTACCTATCTCCATTATCTCGGATAGGGATAGTCGATTTACAACAAGATTTTGGTAATCACTTCAAGGAGGGTTGGGTACGCGTCTAGATCTAAGTACTTCATACCACCCTCAAACGGATGGACAAACGGAAAGAACAATCCAGACACTGGAAGACATCTTACGTGCATTCACCATATATTTTGGTGGAAGCCAGGATATGCACCTTCCGTTAGTCGAGGCATGGACCGGAGTACACATGGGAAAGAGAGGATTTTATGAAAAGCAAGTATCCCCACTTGTTCTCGAACGAGTCATGATCTAGGATTTGACGAATAAAATTTCGGGACAAAATTCTTCTTGCATGGGGAGACTGTGACATCCGTCATTTTTGAATCGTCAGGTTAGCACCTTTATAGGGATTCTATATTTAGAATTATATTTTATTAGGATCTAGTCATGTTGATTAGAATTCATCTGGCTTAGTTCCCAAAATATAGTTCAGAGAACCTTGTTTCGACAGGTAGCTCATAAAGTTAATTTATATAATGCCAAATATATTTAAAAAATGCTCCAAATAAAATAAAGATGATATTATAAAATCCAAATTAAAATACAAAAGTCTCATTTGAATGTCCAAATAATTTTATCAAAAAAGGTGGAGCTTTGGCAAATTGTCTTTTATTATAAATTAAATGGGCTTTATTTTGTTTAAAGGAAACATAAAAATTTTCTTTATGGACTTGGGCCTTAAGAGGCCAGCCTATTTCCTTTCTTTAAAACCCACATATAAATACCCCATATTCTTTGAAAACTCTCATTTCCAATCCTTATTTTTGCATAAATCGTTCCTCTCCCTATTCTCTCTCTCTAAATCAAACCCTCCAGCCGAGTTCATCTTCAAGCATCTTTAGAAATCTGTCAATCTTGAAGAATATCCAGGATTTCAAGCAAAAGGTATTATACTAGTTATCTTATCTTTATAAAATAACAAAGATTCTCATTTTTCTACACCTACTTCTCGTTCTTGTAGTTAAAATTTCTGGAGAATTCAAAAGGGGAGATTATACATCAAAGAAATGAAAATGTCCTCAAAAGGATGATAATCTATGATCCACGATCTTCAAACTCTAAGAAAGTAGGAGAAAACCACATTGCATGTGAAATTTAATCATGAAAAGATGTATTTTGAAAACTGACAAATTCTGTTAGCACTTGTGTCGACTGTATCTTTCAAAATAAAAGTCCAAATGTTCAGATTTTTCTTTAAAAACATACTTTGATGAGTTATCTTTCTAATGCAACTGGTCTCACTCAAAAATATTATGTTTTGAGCTTTCAAGCTCTTGATACAAGATATTGGTGCAAAAAGAGCATTGCTGACAGAATCTTACATGCCTCTTAAATCGGTCATATCTTCTTCAAAACTCATTGAAATTGGGTGATTCTTTTTCTGGAGGTTAGCCTTATCTGTTAGCTTTAAAATAAAGTTAAAATCACTGAAAAATGATGAGTTTAGACCCCCCAAATGGCCGTCACTCGAAGAGTGTGCAATCTCTTTTGGGGACTGTGTGACTCAAGGTTGTAGGGTACTAATGAGTGCCTTAAACCCATCCAAAATTCTTGATATTTGGGAAAAATTTGTTTAACTCTGAGACCAAAAATTCCAGAAACAGAATTTATATTCTGTCCAAATGACAGCTTTTTGTGCAAAGGACTTTAATTTTTAAATTATATAATTTCTGGACTATTTTTAGAGCAAAAAAAATATAAGTATCAACTTTAATTCATAAAAACTCGTTGGCATTACATAAGATGTAATTTGACTTTATCTTTATCGAGACTCGTTATGTGATCTAATTGTTGGATTTCGGACTGTTTAGGAAGGTTAGGGCGGACGTTTAGCGCTTCAAACGTCATCTCCTTCGGTATTCATCGGCTAACTTGTGAGTATTCACAGCCCCACTTTTAATTCTTTTTGTTTATATAAACTTTGGGAAAAGCATGAAGTTATGCAAACTATACTGTTTATTTATTAAACTGTTGGACTAAAGAACTGTTTAGTCAAGATTTGTTTAAGACTGTTGGACTAAAGAACTGTTTAGTCAAGATTTGTTTATGTCATGAAATATTGACGGTTTTGCACTATAATATAAATGTTAAATTGATGTACTTGAGAGTATGTTTCCAAATAAAGTCCCCGTCCGTAAATGCTACTTGTTAACTTGGGCATGTCCCCGGGCCGTGGTAATTGTGGATAGCCGCTATTGTGTTGACAGTCCTACCCAGAAAGGGGTGCACATTACCTTTGTTTTTATTAGTCTAATCATGTGGAATTTGGACCACCGCTGAATTAGTACTACTACGAACTGTGGGACCTAAGTGAGTGTACGAGCTAATTATGGTCGTTCGTAAAATAATGGGGCGCATTGGTCAGGAAAGGCTCAGTAGCGTCTCAAGTTTTTAAACATCGTTGTAGATTTACATTTATTATGTGCAAAAGTTATGTATAGGCTTGCAAGAAATGATTTATGCATTGTAATGTTTTGTGCATATGAAAACCCATGAACTCACCAACTCTTTGTAGTTGACTTGTTTTATGTTTCATGCATTTCAAGATTTAAGTAAGAAATGAAGTTTTTGGAGCATATATGTGACGACACCGATTAAGTTCATTTTGAAGTTTTTGTAAAGAAGTATTCTATTCGACTTGGTTATGGATGTAAAAACTTGAATGGTGTTATTTATTATCTGCTGCTGTGACTCGCTTACCTGTTACATCTCGTGTTTCCGCTTTAACGGGGTGTGACGAAGGTTCAAAGCTTACTCTTTTTATGGACAAAAACCCACATGCAAACACTTTTTCCAGCTTTTCTTGAGTTCTAATGTTTGTAGGTCATAGATTATCATCATTTTGAGAACATCTTCATGTCATTGATGTATAATCTCCCATCTTAGATTCTTCAGAAAGTTTGTTTATAAAAAGGAGAAAGAAGAAAAGTGTAGAAGATGAGAAATCATGCCGAAAAATAAGGATATTGTAACTAGTCCATTACCTTTGCTTGCAACTTCTTGAAGCGTTGAATGTTCTTCAAGTTGATGGAAATTGAGGGGTTTTGGAGGGTGATTTCGGTTGGAGCGGAATAGGAAATGAAGATTTGAAAAGAAATGGGGTTTTTATATGTGTTTTAAATGTGAATAAAAAAGCCGGCCTCTTAAGGCCCAAGTCCATAACAATAAAATTTTTATTTTTCTTTTAAACAAAAATAAACCCATTTAAATTATAACAAAAATACATTTTATCAAATATTGATAAAAATATCATTATTAAATCAAAGTTCCACATTTTTGGTATGTGATCAGAGGGACAGAGAGAAGAAGTATTCTTATTTACTGAATGAATAATTACAAAGGAGAGGCGTGTATATATATAGACACAAATAAGAAACCCAAACCCAAATAAGCAAAGGCCCGTACGGCCCAACAGAAACCCTAAACAGACATAATATTTACAATATATTCTAACACTCCCCCTCAAGCTGGAGCATAGATATTGATCATGCCCAGCTTGCTACAAATATAAGTGATTCGACTGCCGAGTAGTGCTTTTGTGAAGACATCGGCTAATTGATCCGTGGTTCGAATATGGGGAGTTGAGATAGAACCATCCTCTAGCTTTTCCCGAATGAAGTGACAATCTACTTCAATATGTTTCGTCCTCTCATGAAACACTGGATTGTTTGCAATATGAATTGCTGCCTCATTGTCACACCATAAATGCATTGGTTTCGACTGACTGAATCCAATCTCACCCAGAAGGTTAYGTAGCCATATCAATTCACAGGTGGTTTGGGCCATTGCACGGTATTCAGATTCTGCACTCGACCTTGATACAACACTTTGTTTCTTGCTTCTCCATGACACCAGATTTCCTCCCACGAAGACGCAGTAGCCTGTTGTTGATCGTCTGCTTGTAGGGTCTCCATCATAATCGGCATCCGTAAATCCTTCTTTGTCGTGATGACCATGGTTTTGGTATTTGATACCATAACCCGGAGCTCCCTTCAGATATTTCAGAATATGACAGATGGCGTCCCAATGTGCGGTTCTTGGAGATGACATAAATTGGCTTACTACACTTACTGGAAAAGCAATATCAGGGCGTGTGATCGTCAGATAGTTCAGCCTTCCCACAACTCTTCTATACTTTTCTTGGTTTTCAAGATGATCCCCATCATCAGCTTTTAGTTTCACGTTTGGGATCATAGGAGCTTCACAAGGTTTTGCGTCAATCATACCAGAATCATTCAAGATGTCTAGACAATATTTACGCTGTGATAAACAAATTCCTTTGTGMGTTCTGGATACCTCGATTCCCAAGAAGTATTTTAAAGGACCAAGATCCTTGGTCTGGAATTGAGATGCAAGAAAATCCTTTAATCGCGAATTCCATTACTGTCACTGCCAGTAATCACGATGTCATTAACGTAGACCACTAATAGAATGCATCCAGAGTCAGATGAAGCAAAGAACACTGAGTGATCACACGAACTCCGTCGTAGGATGAACTTAGTCACTACCGAACTAAATCGACCAAACCAGGCACGAGGAGACTGCTTTAAGCCGTATAGAGACTTTTGTAGTTTACAGACCTTACCACACTCCCCCTGAGCAACAAACCCCGGAGGTTGCTCTATGTAAACTTCCTCTAGTAAATCACCATGTAAGAATGCATTTTTCACATCCAACTGGTGAAGAGGCCAACCATAAGTAGCAGCAAGGGAGATAAAAAGCCAGATAGAGGATAGCTTTGCAACCGGAGAGAAGGTTTCAGAATAATCAATGCCATAAGTCTGAGCATACCCCTTTGCGACCAGGCGGGCTTTTAGCCGAGCCACCGAGCCATCAGGTTTAACTTTCACAGTAAATACCCACTTACAACCAATTGTCCGCTTGCCAACAGGTAACTCTACCAAATCCCAAGTGACATTGTGCTCAAGAGCATTGAGCTCATCATGCATAGCATCCCTCCATCCAGGATGGGCCAAAGCCTCACCAACTGTGGTTGGAACAGGTAYAGAATCTAGAGTAGAGACCAAAGAGCGGAAGGATCTAGAGAGTTTATCATAGGAAACAACAGACGCAATGGGATAAGTGCAGGTACGTTTACCTTTACGAAGCGCAATAGGAATGTCATGATCGGAGTCTAATTGAACAGGTACTGATGGATCTGCAGACGAAGATGACACTGGTGGAGAATCTGGTCGTTCTTGACGCCTATGATATACCTGAACAATGGGAGGTCGAGTATCTTCGGAAGRAGGTGTGGGTACCTGAACACTGGGTGGTTGAGTATCTTCTGGAGGAGGTGTGGGTGGTCGAGACTCCTCAGGTGGATCAGGTAAGGCAGGAGACTCAGAGCTGGATACGGTGTATAGAAGCAAGTCATCATCCATATCCCTTTGTGGAGATAAAGGAGATACAGGAAAGAATGGTAAGTTCTCATGAAAGGTAACATCACGAGAGACAATGTATCGGTTGAGTGTAGAACAAAAACACCTATAACCCTTCTGTAGTCTGGAATAACCAAGGAACACACACTTTAAGGACTTAGGATCAAGTTCGGTTATACCCAGACGAGTATCACGGACGAAGAACGTACTACGAAAGATCTTCGGCTCAACGGGAAAGAGAGGTTTCGCTGGAAATAAGACCGAGAATGGAGTGTCTCCATTCAGGACAGCAGACGGCATCCTATTTATCAGAAAATAGGCCGTAGCGACAGCGTCAGCCCAAAAGGTCTTGGGAACATACATTTTTCATCAAATATAACCAAGTAGTTCTGGAATAATCATCAACAAAAGTAACAAAATATCTGAAACCAGTTTTAGACGCGACAGGACACGGACCCCAAAGATCAGAATGTACTAATTGAAATGGGGACGCAGCCCGCTTATTGACTCTAGGACTCAAGTGGATACGCTGATGTTTAGAAAATTGACATGACTCACATTGTAAAGAAGATAAATAGGAAAATTCAGGACAAAGTTTCTTGAGACTCTGTAAGGATGGATGACCTAGTCGACAATGTACTTCGAAAGCAGATGCAAGACTGAAACTTGTCAAGGAGTATGGTATACATTGTTCAAATATATATAGGCCATCTGACTCCCGTCCTCTACCAATAATCCTCCTCATTGCAAATCCTGAAATACACAGTAATCAGGAAAGAATTCAACACTACATTTTAGACCACGAGTAATTTTGCTAACTGACATTAAATTGTAAGAAAAGTTCGGTAGGCTCAGAACTGAATGCAACGAGACAGATGATGACAGTTTAATTGTGCCTGAACCATCCACTTGGGATAGATTTCCATCAGCAACTGTAACTTGGGCTGATGGGGCATGTTTGGTAAAATCAGAGAGAAAATTAGAATTACCAGTCATATGATCTAAGGCACCCAAATCAATGACCCATTTAGAGGAGGATGACACAAGGCATTTACCAGAGTTACCTGTCTCAGCAAACGCAGCAGTAGAAGTAGTGGGGTTCTCATCTCCATGAGAATGAGAGTGGGCATGCTCCTCTTTAACAATGCTATTTAGCATGGTTGCAGAATGGGCAGATGATAGCCTCTGATTTCTGGCCAACCGCTTCTGACAGTTGAACTTTGTATGGCCCAACTCATGGCAGTAGTGACACTCGACGTGACTAGAGTCAGAGCTAAAGCCTCGTGGATCTATTGCCCGATCATTGTGACCTCCTCTAAAGCTCCCTCGAGAACCTCCGCGAGGTCCTCCTCGTAAGCCACCTCGGTATCCACCTCGACTGACCAAGGCAGCATGATGATCGGGAGGCTGAGCAGACTAAAAGTCCTCATTTCTAAGGACCCGAGCGAATGTCTCTTGAAGAGAAGGGGTCGTTGATTCGTTCAAGAACTGTGATCTAATGGAATCAAATTCTGGTCGTAGACCACTCAGAAAGCTTATGACAGCAATTTGCTCCCTTTGAGTCCGCATAGCTTTCACATCAGTGCTCAAAGGAAGGAGAGAATTCATCTCCTCATAAACCTTCTTGAACTCCATGGCATAGGTCATAAGAGAA
>NW_020201119.1:35381-39802 GCF_001531365.2 Cynara cardunculus var. scolymus | reverse complement strand
CCCGTACGGCCCAACAGAAACCCTAAACAGACATAATATTTACAATATATTCTAACATGGTAAAATTATTTGGACATTCAAATGAGACTCTTATATTTTAATTTGGACTATATAATATCAACTTTATTATATTTGGAGTATTTTTTTAATATATTTGGCATTACATAAGTTAACTTTATCAGTTACCCATCGAAACAAGGTTTTCTGAACTATATTTTGGGAACTAAGCAAGATGAATTCTAATTAACATGACTAGATTCTAATAAAATATAATTCTAAATATAGAAACCCTATAAAGGTGCTAACCTGACGCTCCAAAAATGACGGATGTCACATCGGGTTACTTCATTTAACCAATTTCCTGTGAACCTTGGACATCCCTTTTGTCTGGTTTTGTAATCACATTAAATATCTTGGGTTTGTATCTGTTTTCAATGTTTTTAACTGTTTTGAGAAATTTTTGAACTATTTTTCTGCCGCTTAAACTGTTTTTCATCAGTTTTAACTGTTTTTTAATAGTTTTGACTGTTTTTACTGATTTTTGACAGTTTTTCATCGATTTTCTAATTTCTCATCAGTTTTTGTGTTTTTCTGGTTGTGTGTTTGAGCTTAACTGTATTTGATTTCTTTTAGCTGATTTCATCACTTTTGATCCTAAATCAATCTATTTGAAAATGGCAGTTTCATATGAGAGAGAGGACAAAGAATTGAGATGTTGAATTGGAAAAGAGGGTAGAAGACTATGAAGGGAAATTTATAAATATATTTGATGAAAATTATGCAGATTTGGAATTTATTAAGGATCTGCAAAGAGAGAATAGAGTTTTGAGGGAAAATTCTTGAGAAGGATCCTCGTAGAAGATAAGCGAAATTGAGAAAACCTTGGATGCAACAAGAAAAGAATTAGAAGATGAGATAAGCAATTCCAATAAGATAAAACAAGATTTGGAAAATAAACTTCATAAAGCTGCGTCTGAACTGAATGCTGTAAGGAATTTTCCAGAAAAGAAAAGTAAAGAGACTAAAGAGCTTACAGAGAAACTTCGTGAAGCTGAAAAGAAAGTTATTGTTGGATCTTAAATTCAGCTTTGATATTGATCTAATACTCTAGAAAAGCTCTTGAACAATGAAGTGCAGCGGAAGTAATAATAAGAGCAAAACAGAGTATTAAGAACACACAGTATTGATGAAGAAGATGAACACAAGAGATTGCTTCAAAGGTTTTTCAATCAATTCAATTGAAAATTTGACGATTACAATACTGGAAGCACCACGTTTTCAAAGGCCTTAGCCGCTATTTATACTAGTTCCTAACGACCTTAGAGACCAGATCTTGACGTGTGTCTTCATCTGAGCTGTCCAAATAAAGATGATTATTCCCTAGACACGTGAGAAGCACATGCGGCTAACAACCTTCGTAAACTAATGGAACAGAAATTTCACAGAAGAAGAAATCCGCATACCCTCTGTTAGCCATCTCAGAGGCTCTACTGTAATTGACTTGCATGTTCTATATTACAGAGGACTATTTTCCAGAACCTCTGTGAGACATACCAGAGGTTCTGCCACTCTTAACTTGATCGATCAAACGGCTTCTGTCGTTAGTCCTCTGTGGTCTTCTGTGGAGTTAACTTTCTGTCAAGACTTGCAGAATACCTTTTCTATACTTTTACAAAATAGGAATAATTGAGCTAACAATCTCCTCCTAAGTATGAAAAAGTAATCTTGGACAGTTGGGTGCAAGAATTGACTTATGAAAAAATAGAAGAGGAGATTAATCTCATCATCTGAAAAAGAATTACATAACTGAAAGAATTAAAAGATTGTGCAGGCCTACACTATTACAAGAGATTACTCCACAGCAGAGTTTGGAAAATCGTCTACGGCATATTGCAGGTCAGTCTTGACAGTCTTGTAGACCTTGAAATTCCATTCTCTGAAGGAGACTTGTATCTTGATTATTTCCAGAAGGTTGGTCACTTCATCCGCCCTTATTCTCCCTTTCTGCACCTCTGTCACCACCAAGTTGAACACCCACTCGAGAGACTCTGTGTAAACCCAAAGATGGGATTGTGGACAATGGTGTTGTCATGAAATCTAAGGAGCCAACTGGGTCTGTTCTTTGGAGGAGAAATTTTAAGATCTGTCTAGGCCAACCTCATAGCGATGTCAAAATCTTTCTAGCTGTAGAGTTTGACCTGAGCGCGCATTACCTCAATCAGCCTTATGAGAGAAATCGAATATGTTGACCTCCTCTCCATGCATTTGTTCAATATTTTGTGTAAGAATATTAGGTCAAATACGCAGAGGTTGTGGAGGTCAGCATCTGTGAAAGAGTAAAGGTTGCCATCATCCCTCTTCACCAAGTATTGAGTATATAGCACGGTCTTCTTTAGCATAGTGCACAGAGAAACGGTTTCGAGTGAAGTGATCACATGCTCTGAGAAGACCTGCACTGGTCGCCTGGTGAGTTTCGAGAAGTGGAACTTTGCAATGGTAGAGGGCATTCCTGTTAGCTCTGGGTCATAAGGGGGCTCTGTGTCCCTGGACGAGTAACGCCACCGCAAAATCTTCTCAACAGTGGTTACGGGCTATATGCGCACCCTTTGTGTTGGAATCTTGTTCATGGATTCAATGATCTCAGATACCCTCCCCACCGTGGTAGACTCTGGCGTTCTGGATTCTTCTTCGAGTATAGGCCTCTGGGTAGACCCTTCTTGTAGGATTGGCTTGACAGTTCCTACCAGAGCGTCAAACGTACCCGTGGACGTTTCTTCCAGTATCTTCGCAAGTTTGGAAGAAGATCCTTCTCCGACTCTAGGGATGGGGGCTCTGCCCTTTTTTGCCTGTGCCTCTGCCAAAGAAGCCTTTAGTGCTCGAACAAGATCAGGGTCATCATATTCTTCTTCATTGACCTCCTCCAGCATGTCAGAGCTTGACCCCTTCTGTGGCAACTCCTCTACTGCTTTACCCTTGCCTTTCCCCTTAGGCTCTAGAGATTTGTCTTTTGAGAATAGGGCA
This sequence comes from Cynara cardunculus var. scolymus, assembly GCF_001531365.2. Taxonomy (NCBI): domain Eukaryota; kingdom Viridiplantae; phylum Streptophyta; class Magnoliopsida; order Asterales; family Asteraceae; genus Cynara; species Cynara cardunculus. The sequence continues at coordinate 36,781 of NW_020201119.1, read as the reverse complement.
GCAGCAGAGTCYACTATTTTTAGTGGTTTGGCAGTCGTTGTCTTCTTTGGTTCTGTCTTTTTCTCCCCCTCATGACGATCAAGGTCATCACCTCCCTGATCATCATGGATTTGAGTAGCCTCTGTCTTGCATGTAGTGAGGGGAGCCTTCTTCAATCGCCTTCTCCATCTTTTCAATGACCATATCAGCATTCACAGAGGCATTGTTGATGTCAATCCCTGTGGCCCATTTCATTTTAGAGACACATCGATAGATTTCATTTCGAAAAGAGTCACCTTCTTTGACGAGTTGCTTCGTGCAGTCTCTTATTGATTCGTTGGTTGCTCAGGCTTCCTTGAGAAGATGGTCGTTGTATTTTCGCACGGTCTCTCCAATGTTAAATTATCTTCAGGCTAGATGGTTAATGTTAGCCCCAGAGGATGAAGAATCGATGCCATAAGTGACCGCAGAGGAGAACATCTCTTTGATCTCATCCTTGAAGGCAGAATAGTTGGTGTAGCCGGCGAAAACTACATCTGCAGCATATTGGGCGGCAACCTCTGTTAATTATGTTTTAAGCGTGTGGATTGAAGAGGGTTTGAGAGACAGTGCGCTGAAGTCTTCTGTTATATCAGCCTTATTGGGGACAGAACTCTGAAGGGCTGATAAGGCCGCCTTTAGTTCATGAGTTGTAGAAGTCAACTCCTTCAGAGCCTCTGTTAGAGGTGTAAGTGCCTCTGTCGCCGGTTGGGAGGAGAACAAACTTTTCAACTCATCCATCCTCTTGAATACCTCTGTGGCGATGGTATGTAACTCCTCCTTAGTCACATAGGCACTCGGGGAACCTAGATCACCAACACATGGTGACCTAGTAGCCTTGGAGTGTAAGGCGCCCTCAGTGACTGATTTGGCGTAGTCATCTCAGGGACTTCCACCAGATCCTCGGACATCCCCAATTGGAGAGCCTACCGGTGTTCTTTCGATTTCGTGCCTAATAGGTTCAGAGCCTAATTGGGCAGAGGGATCGAGTGGAGACTTTGGGTGTTCTAGACCTTCAGTCTCTGTGATTCTCTCGCATGCCTCTGAAGCATGACTTGGTGGTTCACTCATGTGTGGAGGGGCAACAGATGCCACTCTTTGTAGTGTCGAGTCCTTGGGCGAATGGACCCTTTTTGTAAAACCACCATCCTTTTGAGAGGATGTTGGAGTAGATTGAGGTTCCCAGACTGTGCATTCGATAGAGGACGAAAGAATGTCCTCTGCGAGGTAGGTTTGGGCTGGGTTCAGCGTGTGCACGCTTTCCTCAATAGGGATTCCCTATAGAACAGGGTCCCTAGAAATGTGGGTTGCACTGGGAGGGGGCTTGGATGTGTGCCTTCGGCATCTTTTTCACCCTCTTCTAACTCCACTTCTTCCTCTTC
>NW_020201119.1:33731-35046 GCF_001531365.2 Cynara cardunculus var. scolymus | reverse complement strand
CCCTTTCCTTTTCTCAGAAGGATCAACATCCTTGTGAGTCTTCTTTGCCTTCTTAGTGCTTCGTGGGGGACTAACTACCATCTGTCTTTCCTCATTCATCTCCCTAGCCTCTGCAGGCTCCTCCCTTCTTCCCTCAACCCTCATTTTATGCACTCTCTCTCCTATGGGGATACCTATACGTGGAGGGGTTTCAGGGACCGGCTCTGGCCTCCTGTATCCACGTCTGTACGTTTTCCTATCTCCTCTACTAAGGTATTCGAGCATGGCTTTTGATAGTGGCCTTCGGCTACTGTACCCTAGCTCATGCTCTGTAGGGTGGAACTTCTTCATTGGGTATAGTCGTGCATTTGGCTCTGCAGAGGGCAGCTTCTCTGCCATCATATCTCCAAAGACCAAGCCAAAGAACCTCTGTAGGATTAAGTTTGGGTGATTGAGGTCTTCTTTGGCTTTCTTCTGTGCCTTCACCTTTGATTTCTCACCCCTTTGAGTAGCACACTTCTTTTTTATAGACTCACCATATCATCATAGATGAGTTGTGCGTAATCCAAGGGTAGATTAAAGTAGATTCCATAAACGATGGAAAGCATGGCATGTGAAGCTTGGTCGTGGCTGCCGACCTTCCCTGTTAAACAACAATTAATTATTGAGAACAGAGTGTTCCACATAGGGGGAAGGCCCTTCCTTTTGAATTAAGTCCTTTTTACGATTTTTGTCTTTGCTATGTAGGAGTGAAATTCAAGGAACTCGATAAATTCTGCGTCTGTAGGAGATGGAGCGAAGGTATCCAAATTAAGATCTTCCAAGAAAGGTAGATGCAGGGCTGTGCGCAGGGTATTTACATTCATTTCCATTGGAACAAGAGATTTGATAGTAGGGTGTGAATCATAACCTACTATGCTTAATGCAGAATTCTCTAGGGTACAAATGTATGAACTGAGCAAAAATTGGGTAATATAGGTTTTTGGGGTAGGTTTAGTTGCTGTGAGAGCGTAATATATAGGATGATTGTGAAGGATTTCGAGAAGAGGATATGTGTATTTAGGGAAGCCAGTTGGTGAGGGAGCGAAATAGTAGTTGTTAGGTTTATTTACAAGTACCACTCTCTCATATTGATTTTGGAAGAACGATAGGGCATGAGAAGTGAGTGCCTGTGATTGATTTACTTCGTTGTCGCTTGAATCATTCACAGACTGAATGGAGGCATATGAGCTTGAAGACATTGTTGCAGGTTTTTGGAAAGCTTGAGATTTTGCAGGTTGGAGATTTTAGAGAAGCGAAGGGGTTTATGTTGGGGGGAAGAGTATTTATAGTGAGG
>NW_020201119.1:23380-31271 GCF_001531365.2 Cynara cardunculus var. scolymus | reverse complement strand
GCAAGAAGACCCTTCTGATCATCTTCGTCAGAGGATTCATCAGTGACTAACTCACTAGATTGAGCTAGCAGAGACTTCTGTTGATAGTACTCAGCCTTCTTTTTGTAGAAGGTTGCATCTCTTGGACCCCTCTGTGGAGCCTTGGGGCCTTTTAACCAACATTCGCCAGCAAAGTGGCCTGGCTTGCCACATCTAAAACATTCTTCTTTCGTCTCTTCCTTCTTCTGCTCCTCTATCTGTTTCTCCAATTCTGTCCAAATGTCCATAGACAAATTACAGTGATCAATACATTTGATGATCTCATGAGGTATAGCCATGATTAGCAGCCTTTTGCATTTGCTTCCCAGTTCAATCAATACCTTGTCTTCATCGCTCCAGTTAGCAATAGGTCTTGGCTCATAATGCTCAGGAACTTCAGGGGTTGTACCAGTAGCTGGAACTCTTGGAATCTAATTCATTGGCACATGTGGAGGATTGTAGAGAAATTCACAAATTCTGGGGTGAATTCCCTCTAGAAAGTTGATCATGCGCACTTTCCATTGCGGATTTTCCTCACGGATAAGCGTGGGAGGCTTTGATTGTGATCCAATACTCATGAGCGAGGTATTAACCAAGTTCGCCATTGAAATTTGAAGAGGAAAAATAAGAACAAGATGAAACTGATTTAATAGTTAGTGAAACAGGGTAATCTGAAGAAAACTGGTGTTCTAGAAAACACAGATTAATACCAAAAGCAGAATTAATCGAATAAGAATTCAATTCCTGCTCTGATACCAATTGTTGGATCTTAAATTCAGCTTTGATATTGATCTAATACTATAGAAAAACTCTTGAACAATGAAGTGCAGCGGAAGTAATAATAAGAGCAAAATAGAGAATTAAGAACACACAGTATTGATGAAGAAGATGAACACAAGAGATTGCTTCAAAGGTTTTTCAATCAATTCAATTGGAAATGATTACAAAGGCCTTAGCCGCTATTTATACTAGTTCCTAACGACCTTATAGACCAGATCTTGATGCGTGTCTTCATCTGAGCCGTCCAAATAAAGTCGATTATTCCCTAGACACGTGAAAGGCACATGCGGCTAACAACCTTCATAAACTGATGGAACAGAAACTTCACAGAAGACAAAATCCGCAGACCCTCTGTTAGCCATCTCAGAGGCTCTACTGTAATTGACTTGCATGTTCTATATTACAGAGGATTATTTTCCAGAACATCTGTGAGACATACCAGAGGTTCTGCCACTCTTAACTTGATCGATCAAACGGCTTCTGTCGTTAGTCCTCTGTGATCTTCTGTGGAGTTAACTTTCTGTCAAGACTTGCAGAATACTTTTTCTATACTTTTACAAAATATGAATAATTGAGCTAACAGTTATTGATGAAAGGAAGTTATTGGAAGGAGAGAATGGAAGTTATTGGAAGGAGAGAAAGAAAAGGTTTTAGAAGCGGAAAAGGATTTGAATGTTGAAAGGAAAGTTTTGGAGAAAGAGAAGAAAAAGATTACAGAAATTGAGAAAAGATTTTGTACTAAACGTGAATCTTATGAAAATAAGATTAATTCTCTTGAGCTGAATGCTAAATTTCTTTTGAATCAAATTTCAAATTTTGAACAACTTATTATCTTGGAACGAGCCAAGGTTGATAAAGAAAAGAAAGAGGCTGAACAAAAGCAGAAAGCTCTAAATATAGAGAAAAGATTGTTTGTTCTTGAGAAGAGAAGTATTGTCAAGAAACATGCTGCAATTGCCAAAGAGCTTACTGAGAAAAAGAAATGGCTTCACATTGCTTCTAAGACTGATAAGGGAAGTTCAGATGAAGAAAGAAAGAAGTTTGAGAAAGAAAGAAAAGTGTTTGAAAAGTTGAAGAATGAACTAGAAGGTAAGTTTGTGGATACTTCAACGAAGTTGTCTGATCTAGAGGCAAAACTTGTGCCTGAATTGAACATGAGAACTGAACTTAAGAATAAGTATGATTTAGTTGCTGATGAGAGAGATCAGTTACTTAAGAAAGTTTCAGACTTTTCAAGAGCTGAAAACTCAACTGGTTCTCAATCTCAGTGTAAAACATGCTTTTATAACTGTTCCAGTGTTAAATCCAACAGATTATATTTTATTAGGATCTAGTCATGTTGATTAGAATTCATCTGACTTAGTTCCCAAAAAAAACCTTGTTTCGACGGGTAACTGATAAAGTTAACTTATGTAATGCCAAATAAAAAAAAATGCTCCAAATATAATAAAGTTGATATTATAAAGTCCAAATTAAAATATAAAAGTCTCATTTGAATGTCCAAATAATTATACCAAAAATGTGAAACTTTGATTTAATAATGATATTTTTATCAATATTTGATAAATTGTATTTTTGTTATAATTTAAATGGGTTTTATTTTGTTTAAAAGAAAAATAAAAATTTTATTGTTATGGACTTGGGCCTTAAGAGGCCGGCCCTTTTATTCACATTTAAAACACATATAAAAACCCAATTTCTTTTGAAATCTTCATTTCCTCTTCCACTCCAACCGAAATCACTCTCCAAAACCCCTCAACTTCCATCATCTTGAAGAACACTCAACACTTCAAGAAGTAGCAAGCAATGGTAATGGACTAGGTACATTATCCTTATTTTTCGGCATGATTTCTAATCTTCTATACTTTTCTTCTTTCTCCTTTTTATAAACAAACTTTCTGGAGAATCTAAGATGGGAGATTATACATCAATGACATGAAAATATCCTCAAAATGATGATAATCTATGACCTACAAACATTAGAACTCCAGAAAAGTTGGTAAAAGTGTTTGCGTGTGGGTTTTTTTTTTACCATAAAAAGAGTAAGTTTTGAACCTTCAAGTGTTTAAAACAAAATAAGTGTGCAACAGCACACTTCACAGTAGGTAAAACCGACTTTGGACGACCATATCTCTCTGGATATTCCTCCAAAATGGTTTATTTTTCTTCTAAAACTTCTTTTAATGAGTTATCGTTCTAATGCAACTGGTCTCACTCAAAAATATTAAATTTTGAACCTTCAAGTTCTTGATACAAGATTACGGTGCAAAAAGAGCATTGCTGATAGAATCTTGCATGCCTTTTAAAACGGTTATATCTTCTTCAAAACTCAATGAAAATGGGTGATTCTTTTTCTGAAAGTTAGCCTTATGTGTTGGCTTTAAAATAAAGTAAAAATCACTGAAAAATGATGAGTTTAGGCCCCCCATATGGCCGTCACTCGAAGAGTATGCAATCTGTCTTGGGGACTGTGTCACTCAAGGTTGTAGAGTATTAATGAGTGCCTTAAACCCATCCAAAATTCTTTATATTTGGGAAAAATCTGTTTAACTCATTATAATGGATGATATAAAAATTTGGACACAAAATGACTTTTTGAAGTTTCCTTTTTACAGTGATTTGTGAGACCAAAAGTTCCAGATACATAATTTATATTCTGTCCAAATGACAGCTTTTTGTGCAAAGGACTTTGATTTCTAAAATATATAATTTCTGGACTATTTTTAGAGCAAAAAAAAAAATATAAGTATCAACTTAAATTCATAAAAACTCGTTGGCATTACATAAGATGTAATTTGACTTTATCTTTATCGAGACTCGTTAGGTGATCTAATTATTAGATTTCAGACTGTTTAGGAAGGTTAGGGCGGACGTTTTGCGCTTCAAACATCATCAAGTTCTTGGATATTCATCAGCAAACTTGTGAGTATTCATGGCCCTACTTTTAATGCTTTTATTTATTTAAACTAGGGGAAAAGCATGAAGTTATGCAAACTATATTGTGTATTTGTAAAACTATAGGACTAAAGAACTGTTTAGTCAAGATTTGTTGAAGACATGAAAAATTGACTACATTGCACTATGGTATAAATGGTAAATTGATGTACTTGAGAGGATATGTTTTAAAAAGTCCCCTCCCGTAAACGCTACTAGTTAACTCGGGCATGTTCCCGGGCCGTGGTAATTGTGGATAGCCGCTATTGTATTGACAGTCCCACCCAAAAAAATGGGTGCACATTACCTATGTTTAATAGTCTACTCATGTGTGCGAACGGGCCACCGCTGAAGTAGTACTAATACGAACCGTGGTACCTAAGTGAGCACGAGCCACTTTATGGTAGTTCGTAAAATAATGGGGCACATTGGTCAGGAAAGGCTCAGTAGCGTCTCAAGTTTTAAACATCGTTATAGATTTACATTTATTGTGTGCAAGTTTATGTATTAGTTTGCAAGAATTGATATATGCATTGTAAATATTTTCGTGCTTTTTAGGAAATAAGTAGGAAATGAAGTTTTGGAGCATATATGTGACGACACCGATTAAGTTCATTTTGTAACTTTTATAAAGAATTATTCTAACTCCAACTTGGTTATGGATGTTAAATTCGAATTTTGTAAAACTTGAATGGTGTTATTTAATATATGCTGCTGTGACTCGCTTACCTGTTACATCTCGTGTTTCCGCTTTAACGGGGTGTGAAAGATTTGGTATCTGAGCCTCGGTTATAGAAAACACCGGTTTTTCCTTAAAAACCACAAACTATAACTAAATATTTTCAAAATAGTTTTCAAGTGATTTAAAAATATACATATATATATACAAAGCGGGTCACACTATTATATGTCAATTAAACAAAAGCCTGATCACCTATGTCTAATTTACATATAATAGAAGAACTTATTCGGTTGTATTAAAGATATGCTCCAATTAAGAAATTGTTGTGAAAAGCATGATTATGTGTGTGTTTGCGTAAATTATGAATATCCATTGCCCTATACCAACCAGAAGCGCTGTTTAGAAAGACCAGAGGACCGATGGACCCGTGCTAAACATGTTTCCATTGTTAATCTTTTGAGCTAAACTAAAACATTACTAAAATCAACTTTCTAGGGGGAGTCTCTAGAAGTTTTTAATAAATGTTTTTGGAAAATGATTTGTTTTCAGAAAACGAGTACATTTTCTGAACAGGTATTTCCTGAGATTTTACTTACGTAATTTCTCATCGTACATAACTCCAATACCTGTTTCAGCTATTATTCAAATCGTTATTATCACGTCTCTTATATATAAATCATTTTCGGTGATAATACACTCGTTTGTATTGAAAGGTTGTTTTCCAATTTCTTTTTACCTTGAATGATATACATTTTTTTTCTGAATTTGTAAACTTGTTCTTACAGATCTTCATTCATTTCTCTGCATACCGAATAATTTGATTGTTGTCGTATCATTCTTTCATTGATTGTGCTTAAAAGAAAATTTTCTTCATCAATTTTTATCTGATCATTGTTTTTATCTGCAATAATATTTTTGAACAACTGTTTGTGATCAATTGTGCATAATGCTAAATTTTTAGAGGGACTGAGTGCTTATCAGAAATACCTCTATGGAGTGTCAGAATCGACAAACCTACCCAAGAGGACAACCATATCTGGGTGAGCATTATATACAAAAGGGTTTATCTGCTGAGACTAAAATGAAAATGAGAGGGGTAGTTGTTGTGAGCCAAAAGAATTGATGAGAGTTGTGTCAGGATTAAAAGAAAACGAAAATCCTGTTCCAAACTTATAAAATCTGGGCATACCACACAATCTATTAGTTCTCAATTCTTTTGAGACTTATATTGAAAAAGGTAAAACCTAGGCCAATTCTTGTCACAACCCCACCAGCTACTCATTTATCTCTCAACAGATAAGTGTTTCAATAACACTTGGGGCACACAACTCATCATCTATCAATTTCTCATTCGGAGAAAGTTGATATTGAATCAGAAGGATATATGTCCCCCTTCAAGTCTTTTTGATCATTAATTGAGTCTAATAAATTTTGTGTAGTCCACACGGTTTATCTTTTTGAGCCTAAATAGAAGCATTAGTTGTTTTATCTTTCTATACTACACAGATTGCAAATTATATGTTATTTTGCCAAAACATTCATAAATATGCTTTTATTAAGCTATCGATGATTGAATGGAAGACCTAGTGAAATAAGCATAAAAAAGTCTCATATATACAATACATCCGTTGTACTGAGTATATTTGTTATACTCATAGGCCAATCTTTTTATAAGATTGAAAGCAATTTCACCCTTAATCTGAAAAGATTAAATAAGTGGATTTGCAAAGATCTACTTACAATTTCATGAATTGACGGCTTACGCGGAGGATTTCATTCATTCTTGTGTATGATGTAATGATTTTCATTTCATCATAAGGGGGAGTATGTGATAATGAATGAAATGTCTAATTCTGATCATTATAAGGGGAATTTGATGTAAAGATCAAGGGGGGGTAACTTTAAAGATGGCAAAAGACTCAAAATGAGTGCGACTGGAGATGATTACAATATTCTTATGCAAAAATGACTGAGAGATGTTGAATGTGAAGATCCATTTTACAACAGTTTGCTGATGAAGACTACCTTTGAAGAGAAAATTTTCTGAAGATCATTTCTGAAGTTCGTTATTGTTTCTAATCTACATTGTTAAAAGAGAAGATCATCGATGTTCTACATTCAAGGGGGAGAATATTAGAAGATCTTTCTGAACAAATGATTGTCTGAAGTTTCAAGTTGAAGATTGTTTTTGAAGAAGACATAGTGTGCTTTAAGAGACAAAGTTCAAACAAGATTCAACGCGCGCAAATTCTTTCAAGTCTGAATACAAAGGGGGAGAATATTAGGACTGAAAATCAGTGATAAATTGTATTCATCTTGAAAGTTTAATATTGTCTATAATTGTAAAAGTCATCTTGTTTGATTTTCCTTGTGTAAAGTTTGACTTTGACTAGGCTTTCATCTTTGACCTTATATAAAAGGTGTTGGCTTTGTAATTTGGGTAGGATTCTCATCGTAAAATTCAGTACGTATAATAGAGGTTTGACCATCCTTTGAATGTTTGACTTTTCTTCTCATCTCTCTCATATTGTTCTTGAAGAAAAACTCAGATCTGCCATTGTTGATTGAAGCTTTCAAGAAGATTGATTGTTTAGGACTCACAATTGGTATCAGAGCTGTTAGCTCTCATATTCATTAATGTAAAAGTATGAAAAAGATTTCTGCAAGTGTTGACAGAAGGGTTCATTCCACAAAAGACCATAGAGGACCAACAACAGAAGATGTTCAATCGTACAAGTCAAGAGTGACAGAACCTCTGTTGTCTATCACAGAGGTTCTGGAAACTGGTCCTCTGGCAACAAAATCTTACAAGTCAAATGTATCAGAGCCTCTGGAATAGATCACAGAGCGTCTGCGGGTTTATCTTCTGTGAAGAACCACTTCTTACTGTTTTACATAAGTTAGTTAGCTGCATGTGCTTCTCACGTGATTATGTTTGTAATTGACTTTAATTGGATGGCTTGGATCGTTTCACACATCTAGGTCATGTCAGAAAAGCCGTTAGGAAATAGTATAAATAGCAGCTAGGTCTTTGCAATTCAGTGTGCTTCCGAATTGTAATCGTCTTATTTTCAATCAATTGAAAAACCTTTGAAGCTATTCTCTCGTGTTCTTCATATTCATCAACTGTGTGTTCTTGATTAATTACTCTGTTTGTTCTTACACTGTTTCCGCTGCACTGTTATTGTTCTTAAAGATCATCCAGAGTACTTGGTTAATATCAAAACTGAGTTAACAGGACCTGACAATTGGTATCAGAGCAGGAATTGAATTCTCATTCGATTAATTTTGTTTTTGGTATTAATCTGCTTTTCTAGAACACCAGTTTTCTTTGATTTCTCCTGTTTCATTCATTTTCAATGGCGAATTCGGTTATTAACTTGTTTATGAATACTGGATCTCAATCAAAGCCTCCAACGCTTATTCTAGAGGAATATCAACAATGGAAGGTGTATATGATCAACTTTTTGGAGGGAA
>NW_020201119.1:18801-20380 GCF_001531365.2 Cynara cardunculus var. scolymus | reverse complement strand
ACTATCAGCCACTAAACCCACTCCCGAGTCATATATAACCCAATTTCTTCTAAGCTCCTATATTACAACCCTAGACAATACTGGTTTGAGCATTGTTGGATATGCCTCTCAYCCTACTWATAAATCTTTGGTACCAATGGAACTCAATGTTGACACTCTTAGAACTGCCCTGAATTTACCCACCCTGGAATCTCTTCATTTGGATGCTTTTGCTGCAACCTCAACAGACGAGGAATTAATTCAATTCCTTGAATTCCATTCATATGCTGCCAAGACCCAAATCGTCAAACGGACTCAGTTCAAGTGCAAAGGACTACCCCCAATCTGGAATACCTTATTCCTAATTGTGAACTGTTGTCTAACAGGAAAGGTTGGAAGCCATGATCAGACCTCTCATGCTATGCTCTCTATTGTTAATGGCATCTATTTCAACCTACCACTGGACTACTCACAGCTCATTTTTGAAGATATGGTGGGCTTGATTAAGAAGAAATACGCAACACAGAGGGGTGAAAAGTCCAAAGTCAAGGCGCAGAAGAAGGCTAAGGAAGATCTCAACCATCCAAACCTCATTTTACAGAGGTTCTTTGGACTTGTCTTTGGGGATTTGATCGCAGCAAAGCTACCCTCTGTCGAGCCTAACGCGAGGCTATATCCTTTCAAGGAGTTCCATCCAACTGAGCATGAGCAAGGGTACAGAAGCCCCAGACCGCTTCAAAAGCGATGCTCAGATTTCTTAGTCATGAAGATAAGAAGGCCTACAGACGTGGATTCAGGAGGCTAGAGCCGGTCCCTGAGACCTCTCCACGCATAGGAATCCCCTTAGGTGAGAGAATTGAAAAAATGAGAGTAGAGGGACGAATGGAGGAGCCTGCAGAGGCTGGAAAGGTGAGTGAAGCAGGCCCTAGAGTAGAAAGTCCCACACCAAAGAAGCCAAAGAAAACACAGAAGGGTGTCGACTCTTCTGTGAAGAAGAAGGGGAAGAAGAAGCCCGCAGAGGAAGAGGGCCCAAGTAGTCCTCTGCAGAAGCCCAAGAAGAAGAAATCAAAGAAGGCCCAACCCGCAGAGGAAGAGGGCCCAAGTAGTCCTCTGCAGAAGCCCAAGAAGAAGAAATCAAAGAAGGCCTAACCCGCAGAGGGTGTGGTCACAGAGGCTGCTGTTCAAGAGAGCCCCCCAGAGGCTACTCCAAAGCGCAGAAGGTTGCGCAAGGTCGTTCAAGAGGAGTCCCCAACAGAACAGATCCATGACGTTCTCTTCCATATTCAATAAGGATTCAAAGCGCCAATAGACGTGACAGAGTTGGGGACAGAGGTCGTCTTAGACGAAGAAGAAGAAAAAGAGATGGAGTTAGGTGAGCGAGAAAAAGATACCAAAGGTACACATCCTAGCCCTCCTCCCAGTGCTACCCATTCTACTAGGGGCCCTGTTCTAGAGGGATCCCCTATTGAAAAAGGCGCGCACACGCCAAGCCCAACCCAAGCTAACCTCGCAGAGGACATTCTTCAGTCCTCTGTTGAATGCACTACCCGAGAACCACATCTTACTCCAACATCCTCTCGAAAGGATGGTGGTTTTAATA
>NW_020201119.1:15891-17621 GCF_001531365.2 Cynara cardunculus var. scolymus | reverse complement strand
GATGACCATGATCGTCATGAGGGGGAGAAGAAGGCAGAGAAGAAAGCTGAGGAGCCCAAGAAGAAGACTTCTGCCAAACCACTCAAGATAGTGGACTCTACAGCAGAACTGTTCTAAAAAGAAAAAGCACCAGAGCCTAAGGGGAAAGGCAAGGGCAAGGCTATAGAGGAATCGCCACAGAAGGGGTCGTCAAGCTCAGAGTCGCTAGTAAAGATAAACGAAGAAGAGTACGATAACCCAGAGCTCGTTCAAGCATTAAAGGCTTCTTTGGCAGAAGCTCAAGCAAGAAAGGGCAGAACCCGCATCCCCGTCCCCAGAGCCGATGAAGGCTCTTCCTCTAAGGCGAAGGTGGAAACGTCCATGGGTACGTTCGATGCTCTGCAAGGAACTGTAAAACCTATCCTTGCAGAGGGGTCCACCCAGAGGCTAATACTTGGAGAAGAAGAAACCAAAGTGCCAGAATCCACCATAGTAGGAAGGGTCTCTGAGATCTTTGAATCAATGAGCAGGATTCCCTTGCAACAAGTGCGCACAAACCCTGTTACTACTGAGGAGGAGATTCTGCTGTGGAGATACTCTGCAGTGGACACAGAGCCCCCCTATGATCCAGAGCTTACAGGTATACCTTCTGCCGCCGCCAAGTTTTAATTCTCTAAACTTACAAGGCCATGCGAGCAAGTCTTCTCAGAGCACGTGATTACATCACTTGAAACAATTTCTCCAAGGACCTTGCTGAAGAAGACGGTGCTCTACGCTCAATACGTTGTGAGGAGGGATGATGACAACCTATACACGTTCACAGATGCTGACCTCCACAACCTCTGTGTATTTGATCTTATCTACCTGCACAAAATTCTCAACAAATACATGGAAAGGAGGTCAAGCTAATCTATATCGCTCAGAAGGCTTGTCGAGGTTATGTGCGCATAAGTGAGATACTACAGCTAGAAGGACTTCGAAATCACGATGAGGTTAGTCCAAAAAGATCTAAAGATCTCCCCTCCGAATAACAGGCCAGGTTGGATACTTAGGTATCATCCAAACTCCATTATCCAATTCTTCCTCTCCCGAGTTGAGTTAAGATTCGACTAAGATGAAACTAAAAGAGATGAGATTTTGTCAGAGGTGCTCCTTGAGTTCATTTTCCGACTAAAAGAGTTGCGCTTTTTTAGTACATTGCCTTTCATTGGGTTTGTGTTCTTGGACAAAGATGACATCCTAAGGTTCTTTGATCCAACAGAATCGAACAAGTACTCCACAGAGACCCTTGAATGGGTATTCAACAGAGCAGCGGCAGAGGTGCAAAGAGGGCATCTAAGGATGGGTGAAGTGTCTGGCATTCTAGAAGCAATCAAAGTACAAATCAACTTCAGAGAATTGATTTTCAATGTCTACAGAACCATCAAGGCTGACATGCTATATGTTGTACGACTCTCCAGAATCTGTTGTGTGATAAACCTCTGTAATAGTATTGGCCTATGCAACACAATTTTGTAATTTTTTCATCATCTAATTCTTTTTAGAGGATAATTTTTTTAATCTCCTCTTGTAATTCTTTTTATTAGTCATTTCTTGCATTCAATTTTCAATTTTTACTTTTTCATACTTAAGGGGAGATTGTTAGCTCTCATATTCATTAATGTAAAAGTATGAAAAAGATTTCTGCAAGTGTTGACAGAAGGGTTCATTCCACAGAAGACCACAGAGGACCAATAACAAAAAATGTTCAA
>NW_020201119.1:12989-15456 GCF_001531365.2 Cynara cardunculus var. scolymus | reverse complement strand
TTTTCAATCAATTGAAAAACCTTTGAAGCTATTCTCTCGTGTTTTTCATATTCATCAATTGTGTCTTCTTGATCAATTACTCTGTTTATTCTTATATTGTTTCCGCTGCACTGTTATTGTTCTTAAAGATCATCCAGAGTATTTGGTTAATATCAAAACTGAGTTTACAGGTCCTGACAACTGCAGGATTTGCTCGAAATCAGGAGAAGAAATCAAGATCTGAAAAAAAATTAGAAATTTTTCTGTGTTCATTTTAATATTCTTTGTGTTCTTCATTTTTTTTAAGTTTGATCCAAAAATTTTGGAAAATTGTGTTTTCGTGTTAAAATCGTGATCAATATGTGCGGAATTACATTGTGAATCTTTTTTTATTCATAAACTTTTGCGTTTTGATCTTTGTTTTTCAAGATTTGCTTGAAAATTTGTGATTTTGAATTTTTTTGTGTTCTTGAAAAAGTTCTCAAAAGTTCAGATTTTGATCCATTTTTTGGTTGAAAAAGTTGAATGTTTGTGTTTTTTATGTGTTTTTGATGTGTTTTTTATAATTTTCATGCTTAAATCGTTCAAAGTTTTTGCTAAATCACTTGGTTCTTTCTTCATCAGCCGGATTCTTAGCTTAATCGGATTAAAGACTTGAATCTTTATTTTTTTTACTTAAATCGCATAAGGCCCATTTATTTAGGCCCATTTGTTTATGCAGTCCACCAAACTTGGCCTTCTTGCTGTTCATCTTCATCGCTCAGTTCTTCACAAAGGGTTGAGCGGATTTTGTCTAAATCTGTGACATTTTGTCACTTCTGAGTTTTAGGTTAGCACTTTATTATAGATCCTATATTTAGAATTATAAATTTACTAGGATCTAGTCATGGTGGTTAGAGTTCATCTGACTTAGTTCCCAAGTTTGATTTGGAAGATCACACCTTGACGGGTAACCAATAAAGTTAACTTGTGTAATGCCAAATATTTTAGTAAATTCTCCAAATAAAATAAAGTTGATATTATAAACTTTTAAATAAAAATACAAAAGTCCCATTTGAATGACCAAATAATTTATAAAAAGGTGGAGTTTTGGAACTAATAGTGTTATTTTATTTATGTTGGGTAAATTATAGTGGGTTTATTTTTATTAAGAAAAATAAAAGTTTTA
Source organism: Cynara cardunculus var. scolymus (assembly GCF_001531365.2). NCBI lineage: Eukaryota > Viridiplantae > Streptophyta > Magnoliopsida > Asterales > Asteraceae > Cynara > Cynara cardunculus. The sequence goes on along the minus strand of NW_020201119.1, from coordinate 14,309 downwards.
TTTGGGTTTGGGCCATTAAAGGCCAGCCCACTTTCGTCTTTAAAATCCTTATATAAATACCCCTATATCATTTGAAAAACTCTCATTTCCAAACTCTCTTAGTTTAAACTTTTCATCTCTCTAAAACAGACCACCCTCCAGCCGATTCCTTCAAGCAAATCTTAAGGAAAATTCTGTCAATCGTTGAAAAATAATCAAGATTTTAAGACAAATGTATGATTCTAGTTATCTTACCCTTGTAAATAACAACAGTTTTCATCTTCCTACTCCCACTCTTGGCTTTTTAGTTAAAATTCTGGAAAGATAAAGAGGGGAGATTATTCATCAAAGACATGAGAATGCCTTCAAAAAGGATGATAATCCATGATCCATATTCTTTGATTTTAAAGAAAGTAGGAGAAAGCCTCTTTGCATGCGAAGTCCGATCATGTAAAATATGTTTTGAAGTATGGAAGAATCTTGCATGCATCCTAAATCGATTTGTACATCTTTAAAATTTATTGAACTCGGAAAATAATTTCAGAAGACTAACCATTTTTGGTAGTTTTAAAATCTTCAGAAAGTGTTGAGTAAATGGTTGTCACTCGATGAGTGTGCAATCTGTTTTGGGGGCTGTGTAATTCTAGATTGTAGGGTAATAATGAGTGACTTAAACCGGCTAAAAAATTCTTGATATTTGGAATAGTCGGCTTAGCTCATGATTTGGAATGATGTAAAAAGTGGACATAGACTTTTGGAAGGTTTCAACTTTTAGTGATTGATAAAACCCAAAAATATTTGGAACAGAATGTATAATCTGTCCAAAAATCAGCTTTTGAGTAAAGGATTTCGATTTCTTTTAATATATAATTTTTGGACAATTTTTAGAATAAATAATAAAATGTCAACTTTAATTTATAAAAAAACCCGATGGCATTGCGTGGGATACAACTTAACTTTATCTCTGTCAAGAACTCATAAGTGATCTAAATTCTGGATGTTGGTCTGTTTAGGAAGTTAGGGCGGGCGATGAAAGCTTCAGACGTCATCTTCTTGGATATTCACCTTTAAACCTGTGAGTTCTCACGGCCCCACTTTTAATGCTTTGTTTATTTTTATTGGGGGAAAAGCATGAGATTAAGCAAACTATGCATGTTTATTTATTTAAACCATCAGACTAAAGGACTGTTTAGTCCAGCTTTGTTTGAAACCATCGGACTAAAGAACTGTTTAGTCMARTKTATTATGTCATGAAATATTGACTGTTATTGCACTATAAAATAAATGCTAAATTGATGTGCTTGAGAGTATATTTTCCAAATAAAGTCCCCGTCCGTAAAC
>NW_020201119.1:10426-12779 GCF_001531365.2 Cynara cardunculus var. scolymus | reverse complement strand
ACTTGTTAACTCGGGCACGTTCCCGGGCCGTGGTATTGTGGATAGCCGCTATTGTGTTGACAGTCCCACCCAGAAAGGGGTGCACATTACCTATGGTTTCTTGGTCTAATCATGTGGAATTTGGACCACCGCTAAATTAGTACTACTACGAACTGTGGGACCTAAGTATGTGTACGGTCCACTTACGGTCGTTCGTAAAATAATGGGGCACGTTGGTCAGGTAAGGCTCAGTAGGATCTCAAGTTTGTACATCGTGGTAGATTTACATTTATTTAGTGCAAAAGATTACGCATAAGTTTGCAAATAATTGGTTTATGCATTAAAATGTTTTATGCATGTGAAAACCCGTGAGCTCACCAAGTCTTTGTAGTTGACTCGTTTTATGTTCCATGCTTTTCAGGTAGCAAGTAAGAAATGAAGTACTTTGGGAGCATACTTGTGACAAAACCGATTAAGTTCGCAATGGAAGTTTTTGTAAAAGAGGTATTTATCAAAATTTGGTTATGATATTAAACTCGTTTTATTTTGTAAAAATTGAAAGGTGTTATTTATTAATTGTTGTTGTGACTCGTTAACCTGTTACATCTCGTGTTTCCGCTTTAGCGGGGTGTGACAAAATCGGACAAAGGTTATCCGATATAGGCTTATTCATTCACAGGTCATCGCTTCAATCGGATTCATAAATCGCTCAACTCATCCTTCATCCGATTCAGTAAATCGCTCAAAGGATTCATCCGGATTTCTAAATCGAACGACCTAACTAGTCGATTTTGCTTCATCGCTCACTGAATATTGCTGGATTTCAACTTAATTGAAGACTTCCTCGTTCGTTTTCACAGAATAGTGCTCGATTTTGGTTTGATTAAGAACTGTGTAAATCAGACTGTAAATCGGACAGTCATCACCATACAGTACCAATTGTAGATAAAGTTCTTCGTACTGTGATGTTGATGTGACAATTCGTCACTTTGGGACTTCAGGTTAGTACCTTATTTCAAGATCTTTATTTAGAACTAAGTCTTTCTAGGATTTAGCTTCGATGATTAGAGATCATCTTGTTTAATTCCCAAGATTAGTTCGTTAGATCACGTCTGGGTGGGTAGCTAACAAAGCTAGTCTATGCAATGCCAGATAGTCTTGAAGTATTTCACATAAAATAAAGTTGATGTTTTTAAGTTCCGTCCTCTTTAAAAATTGAAAGCTTCCAAAGTCCCATTTTTATATTTATTTGCCAATTAATTTAAAGAGGGGAGTCTCCTTTAAAATCTTTTATCAAATTGCTTTGTTTGTTTAAATTAGTGGGGTTTTATTATTTAAGGGAAATAAAAATATTTTGGGCTTGGGCCTTTAGGAGCCARCYCATTTCTTCTTAAAAAGCCCCATATAAATACCCCTYTTCTTTTGGAAAATCTTCATTCTCCAAATTTMCAGCCTTCTRTTTTCTCTCTAACGCCATCACCTTCCWGYCGGTTCCAATCATCTTGCAAAASWTAACATTTCGCTGTCTTTAAGAGCTTGTTCGAAAGCTTCTRGTTTAGAAAAGGTAYGCTTTAGAGCTRTTCTATTTTCTTAGTAGTCYGMAAGTTTTCATCTTTCTCCCTTCTYGATTCTTTAAGTAATTTATGGGATTTAAAGAGGAGAKATTATTCWTCAAAGACCTGCATGTGTCTTCTTTGGGATGATGATMTGTGACCCAAGTTTTTCAATCTCTAAGAAAGAAAKAATCAATCCTTGCATGTGAGGACTGATCATATTTTTCGGMTGACAGGTCTTGCATGCAGCTTTAATCGAATTTATTATCTTAAAAACTCATTGGAATYGGAATTTATTTGTTTTCTGGAGCTGTCGAAGATGATGATTTTGTGTTAAAATCTAAATTCTTGAAAATGTTGAGCTTGAAACCCCTCCCCATCATTGCTACCATTCTTGAGGAATTCGTGTTATCAAAGGATTTCCTGCGATTATTTCTAGTATGGAATGTTGCATATTCAGCTCCTGTTGCAGCTGCGACTGCAGTTTTCTTCTTCGAAACCCATTGGAAGGGGTAGTGCACGAGAAAAAAAATCATTGGCCCATAAATTGACCACCCAGGTAGCATGCAATAGCTGTTGGAGGTGTGTGGCTCAAGGTTGTAGAGTTCTTTGAAAGAGGTTTTAAACCCACTAAAAATATCTTTATTTTGGTAATTGGCGGTTGTCATCATTGTTTTGGGATGACTTAAAATGACGTCATTAATAGGATTTTGGAAGGTTCCTTTTTAATAAATAATAAAATATTAGCTTTATTTTATGAAAACACTTGATGGTTGCATTGAAATCAACTATGCTCTACCTTAGGCAAGGAAACCGTTTAG
>NW_020201119.1:7265-8891 GCF_001531365.2 Cynara cardunculus var. scolymus | reverse complement strand
AAAGAAGAACCAGAGGATCGATGGATGGATTGCTTAGTATTTTCTTAGTGTAGAGGTTGAGCCAGAGGCTCTGGTCTTTGCAACCAGAAGCTCTGATAAGTGCCAAAGAAGAACCAGAGAATCGATGGATGGATTGTGTAGTATTTTCTAAGTGTAGAGGTTGAGCCAGAGGCTCTGGTCTTGCAACCAGAAGCTCTGGTAAGTGCCAAAGAACAACCAGAGGATCGATGGACGGATGGCTTAGTGTTCTAAGTGTAGGAATTGAAACAGAGGCTTTGGTCTCGCAACTAGAAGCTCTGGTCAAGGTGAGCAGAAGAACCAGAGGACCAATGGATGGATTACTTCGAATTTTTCTAAGTATAGTTGTTGCAACAGAGGCTCTGGTCTCATGACCAGAAGCTCTGGTAAGCACACTATTAGGAGCCAGAGGCTCTGGCTTTATTACCAGAAGCTCTGGTAATTGCATCAGAAGGAACCAGAGGATAGATGGACGAAAGATCTATAAGTATTCTAAGCATGAAAGTTAAAGCCAATGGTTGATAAAGATAGAATTCCTTTGGATTGCTAGAAAACCGATGGACAAGAAATCCTTCTCTAAGGACTTTAGTACAACCAGAAGCTCTGGTCTCATGACCAGAAGCTCTGGTCTCATGACCAGAAGCTCTGGTGGTGTAACCAGAGGTGTTGTCCAGAGAATCCAGCATGATTGTCATGATTAAGTTTTGTTCAGAAGCTTCTATTGTATTACTAAGCGTTTGTTAGATGCTGCACTTTAGTAACTAAGATTATTCATGTCGCAGATCTCCACAATGTCTTTCGATCCGAGTGAATACTCGGCCAATGAATCCGGTTATGTAGTTGGTCGCTCTGGTAGGAATGTAGCCCGCAATGAAGAAATGGACCCGTATGAGCAAGATACGGCGATGAGTGATGTAGCTGCCACGCCTCAAGTATCCTACTTAACCCCAACAGAGTCGATACCTGATGTTCCGCCACGAACCCATCATGGCCCAAGGATCAGAGTCACGCCCAGAAAGAGTGTCCCACTACCGCAGCGGGTGACATTCGAGAACTCCCATAGGGTTGTAGGGGAGTCATCCCAACCCCATGAAGGGAGCAGAATGACTTAAATTGTGACCGGGGTACCTACGTCTTACTCTCAAGGGATGAATCCGACTGAAAGAGATAGGGTGAGGAGGATTGCAGCTGCCACGCAAGTGCACCAATCTCGGATAGGATATCATCATCACATCCTTAACAACCTGTCTGATGTATTGGAAGCGCACCACCAAAGCATAATCAGGAACAGAGAGGCTGATGTTGCCGCCTGGCGGGAAATTAGGAGATTGTATAGATGGTTGGTAGTTTGTGTTATGATGATGTTGGCATTGGGAATAGCCATAGGATGGATGTTGTTCTAGAAGGAGAATTAAGAATAGGATACTCACTCTTTTGTTCCGTTGCTAGAGACCCTGTTTTGTACTAGCAATCAAATATCAATGCATGAACATCTTTTGAAGAATGCTTATTATGTCAATTTATTGTACGAATGAGTTTACTCTAATTTGGTTATGGTAATACCTGATTATTCTCCATACGAAGAACATTTTTGGTATCATCGAAATA
>NW_020201119.1:2624-5979 GCF_001531365.2 Cynara cardunculus var. scolymus | reverse complement strand
GAGATTGTATGTTCAGAGAAGCTTATTCGAATTCCTCAAGAGGGATTGGAACCAATTGTGGTCCAGGGAGACAAGTTGGATCGAAAGATTAAGCTGGTATCATGTATGAAGATGCAGAAGTATCTGAAGAAGAAGTACACGGCATACCTGGCACATGTGATTGATGGAAAGATCAAGGAGAAAAGTATTGAAGAATTACCTATAGTTCGGGAGTTTTCCGATGTTTTTCCTAAGGACTTACCAGGCCTACCCCCACAAAGACAATTCGAATTCGGTATCGACTTAATTCCTGGAGCTGCCCCGGTGGCAAGGGGACCATACCGCTTGGCACCATCGCAAATGCAAGAAATGTCAACCCAACTCTTGGAATTACTAGACAAAGGATTCATAAGACCAAGTTACTCACCCTGGGGTGCACCAGTACTATTTGTAAAAAAGAAAGATGGGTCAATGCGAATGTGCATTGATTATCGGGAACTTAATAAGTTGACCATCAAGAATAGATACCCTCTCCCTAGAATCGATGACATGTTCGATCAACTCCAAGGGGCAGTCAATTTTTCCAAGATTGACTTGCGATCCGGGTATCACCAGGTGAGGGTTCGGGAAGAGGACATTCCCAAAATAGCCTTCAGGACCCGGTACGGTCATTACGAATTTATGGTTATGCCATTCAGGCTAACCAATGCACCAGCCGTCTTTATGGACCTAATGAATAGAGTTTGTAGGTCGTACCTAGATAAATTCGTAATCGTCTTTATAGACGACATATTAATTTATTCAGGAAGCCGAGAAGACCATGAGCGACATCTGAGGGTAATTTTGGAAGTACTCCTAAACGAGAAGTTGTATGCCAAATTTTCCAAATGTGAATTCTGGTTACAAGAAGTTCAGTTTATGGGCCATGTAGTCAATAAAAGAGGAATTCAAGTAGATCCTGCCAAGGTTGAGGCCATTAGGAATTGGGAAGCCCCAAGAACCCCTACAGAGATCCGTTAATTCCTCGGGTTAGCAGGCTATTATCGGAGATTCATCGCAAACTTTTCGAAAAATGCACAGCCGCTCACAGCCTTAACCCAGAAGGACAAGAAGTTTATTTGGGGTGAGAAACAAGAGGAAGCATTCGAGACTCTCAAGCAGAAACTATGCAATGCGCCTATCTTATCCTTACCAGAGGGTTCGGAAAACTTCATGGTCTTTTGTGATGCATCGCATCAAGGTTTAGGATGTGTATTGATGCAAAAAGATAAGGTCATTACATATGCCTCGAGACAACTTATAGTGCATGAAAAGAATTATACTACACACGACCTTGAATTGGGAGCACTAGTATTTGCACTTAAGATATGGAGGCACTATCTTTATGGCATCAGATGCACCATTTTCACTGATCATAAAAGCCTTCAACACATCCTCAATCAGAAAATGTTGAATATGAGGCAAAGAAGATGGGTTGAACTGCTTAGTGATTATGATTGTGAGATTAAATACCATCCAGGCAAAGCCAATGTTGTAGCCGATGCCTTGAGCCGAAAGGGAGGAATAAAACCATTGAGAGTGCGAGCATTTGGAGCCTTGGTGAATACTAGTTTGAAGGCCCAAATCCTAGAGGATCCAAAAGAAGCTCTAAGAGAAGAAAACTTGAAGAACGAGATTCTGCACGGCATAGAGTCCAAATTTCAKATAAAGTCTGACGGGGTGAATTATTTAGGAAATAGAGTTTGGATACCTAAGATTGGCAATCTTAGATCAACCATTTTGGACGAAGCCCATCGATCAAAATATTCGATTCACCCGGGAGCAGATAAGATGTATAGGGATTTAAGACCACATTATTGGTGGCCTGGAATGAAGAAAGACATTGCACTATATGTAAATAAGTGTTTAACTTGTGCAATAGTCAAGGCCAAACATCAGAAACCTTCCGGTCTGCTCCAGCAACTTGAAATTCTTCAATGGAAGTGGGAACAAATATCGATGGACTTTATAACTAAGTTACCCCGAACTGGAAAAGGGCATGATGCCTGGGTAATTGTAGATCGATTGACGAAATCTGCTCATTTCTTACCAATCCGAGAGGATTATAAGATGGAAAAGTTGGTTCAGATTTATATAAACGAAATCATCGCTAGGCATGGAGTACCTATTTCTATTCTATCGGATAGAGACAATCGTTTTACGTCAAGGTTTTGGCAGTCACTCCAGCAAGGGATGGGTACACGGCTGGATCTAAGTACTTCTTATCACCCTCAGACTGATGGACAAACCGAAAGAACTATCCAGACCCTGGAAGATATGTTGCGCGCCTGTGCTACAGATTTTTGTGGAAGCTGGGACATGCATCTTCCGTTAGTGGAATTTGCCTACAATAACAGCTACCATACCAGCATCCAGTGTGCGCCTTATGAAGCTTTATATGGGCGCAAGTGCAGATCCCCATTGTGTTGGTTAGAAATTGGCGATAGAGTTAACTGGACCTAACGTTATCCAAGAAACTACTGATAAGATTATGGTAATTAGAAATCGACTCAGAGCTGCAAGGGATCGTCAGAAAAGCTATGCCGACAATCGGAGGAGACCATTAGGATTCCAAAAAGGAAATAAAGTTTTTCTAAAGGTCTCACCATGGAAAGGGGTGATGCATTTTGGAAAGAGAGGTAAGTTGGGTCCCCGATACATTGGTCCCTTCGAAATAATAGAAAGTATTGGACCAGTGGCATACAAGTTAAGTTTACCCCCAGAGTTAAGCGCTATCCATAGCACATTCCATGTATCAAATCTTAAGAAATGCTTAATGGACGAAACTCAAGTGGTGCCACTGGGGGACGTGGAAATTAGCGATCAACTACATTTCGAGGAAAAACCCATAGAAATTTTGGATAGAGAAGTTAAGCAGTTGAGGCGTAGCAGGATCCCTATAGTAAAAGTTCATTGGAACTCGAAGTATGGGCCGGAGTACACGTGGGAAAGGGAAGACTTCAGGAAAAGCAAGTATCCCCACTTGTTCTCAAAGCCAACCATGAATTGAATTTGACGATTAAATTTCGGGACAAAATTTTTCTGGCTTGGGGAGACTGTGACAATTTGTCACTTTGGGACTTCAGGTTAGTACCTTATTTCAAGATCTTTATTTAGAATTAAGTCTTTCTAGGATTTAGCTTCGATGATTAGAGATCATCTTATTTAATTCCCAAGATTAGTTCGTTAGATCACGTCTCGGTGGGTAGCTAACAAAGCTAGTTTATGCAATGCCAAATAGTCTTGAAGTATTTCACATAAAATAAAGTTGATATTTTTAAGTTCCGTCCTCTTAAAAAATTTAAAGTTTCCAAAGTCCCATTTTTATATTTATTTG
>NW_020201119.1:0-1044 GCF_001531365.2 Cynara cardunculus var. scolymus | reverse complement strand
AGTTGGTCAGGTAAGGCTCAGTAGCGTCTCAAGTTTTACATCGTATAGGATTTACATTTATTAAGTGCAAAGAATTCGCATAAGTTTGCTACTACCTGTTTTATGCATATGAAAATTCATGAACTCACCAACTCTTTGTAGTTGACCATGTTTTATTTCCATGCTTTTTAGGATCTAAGTAAAGTTGTTTGGCTTTTTGGGAGCATACTCGAGTCAGGATCGATTAAGTCAGAATTTGATGTATTTTGGGAACGTTGTGTAGTTTCTAATTTTAGTTATGTCGATGAACTTGTTTTGTTTTTGAACAACTTGGTATGGTGTTATTTATAAACTGTTGCTATGACTCGCTTGCCTGTTACATCTCGTGTTTCCGCTTTAGCGGGGTGTGACAGTTGATTTGTCCCAACTGATTTTCACAGGTTCATTTATCTCCTTCTGGTTCTGGATTTGGCTTCATGAGAGACGGTAAGAGGTTTTAGAATTGCTAAAGAAAGAAGACGAACAGGAAGAAACAGCTTCATTTTCATCTTCATTGATCTCAATTCTGTTTGATCTCATCTTCTTCATAAGTAATCTGTTTGATTTCTACATAATTGAAGATTTGACCTATTTGATCTTTGTCTTGTGTTTGATGGTAATATTATAAGACTTACATTGTGCAAGTTGATCTTGGTTGTATTAAGTTGGTAAATTGTAATATGTCTTGATCCTTTGGTTTCTGAGCTGTTTTGGAGAGGGAAAACAATTGGTAAATTGTAATTTGTAAATTCCATCATGAAGATTCTGGTTAGCGATGTCATTCAAATTCACTATCCCTGAGCCGGAAAACTAAGTCCAAAAGTGGATTAAGAAACAGTGTTAGGATCGTATAACTCAGTTCTTGGTACTGAATACTTACTTGATTGATTGGATTGACAGTGAGTGAGCAGCAGAAAGTATTATAATCAAACAAGCAGTAATTGGTATGAACACGATGAAGAACACTTGAATAACACAAAGAGAAAAGCTTCAAAATGATTTTCAATTGATGAAAATATTGACAAT
>NW_020201118.1:74390-79376 GCF_001531365.2 Cynara cardunculus var. scolymus | reverse complement strand
ATATATATATATATATATATGTGTGTGTGTGTGTGTGTGTGTGTGTGTGTGTATTGTGTGTGTGTGGAGGTTCAAACGAGAACCTCTGTGATTTACGAGAACGCAAGAACAACCTAATAACCTCAAACTTTTTTAATTAATAAATTAACTTATATTAAATATAAATAAATTAATAAAGGCAGTAATGTAATTAAGTAATTTTTATAATTTTTATTTTATTTTAATTAGTCATAATTATTCTTTTTTTTCCTGCACGTTCTTTTTCACTATCTTCTCTCCCCCTGTGATAATTGTGTGATTGTGTAACTATAACCTATCGAAACCATGATCAATCAAGTGTAACCATAACCTATTGAAACCATGAGTAATCGTTGTGATAAATGTGTGATTGTCTAACCYTARYYGATYRAAWYCATGATCAAATTGAGTGCGCAAGTGATGTTATAATAGTGATATCACATGATTATCACACCCATATCACACCAAATCGTTTAGTGGATTTCGCCCGTAATCGTTGTGATAAATGTGTGATTGTCTAATCCTAACCTATTGAAACCATGAGTAATCATTATAATAAATGTGTGATTGTCTAATCCTAACCTATTGAAACCATGAGTAATCGTTGTGATAAATGTATGATTGTCTAACCCTAACCGATCGAAACCATGATCAAATCGAGTGCGCTGTTATGATAATGATATCACATGATTATCACACCCATATTACACCAAATCGGTAGTCGATTTTCTAAGTTAACCCTAGCCGAGCGGAATCGTTGTGATAATTGTGTAATAATCACATGATTATCACACCCATATCACACCCAAATCACACCAAATCATGTTGATATAAGCGATAATGTGATAATCACATGATTATCACACCCATATCACACCCAAATCACACCAAATCATGTTGATATAAGCGATAATGTGATAATTGTGTGATAATCACATGATTATCACACTCATATCACATGATAATCACATGATTAACTGTTTATTAGATAATGATAATCATGATCGTGTAATCGTGTTAAAAGATTTTATGATATCATTTCCATTATTACCTTTTAATTTTAATATTTTTTGAATCTTTTTAAATTTCAATTTTAATTTTAAAAATCTTTTAATTTAATTTTATTTTTTATCACAATATGAGGTTATTGGGTTGTTCTCGCGTTCTTGTAAATCATAAGAGTTATTGTTTGAACCCTTTCCTATATATATATATATTATTTTTATTTGGGTAAAAACAATGGTTGATTGCCATAAAAATAAAGTATGGTAGTTAAAATTCATTTCATAAAATTAAGTTATAATTGCTCCATCAAAGAGGAACCAAACAGCCCCTTAGTTAATATTGGTTTAATACCAAATTCTTAATCTATATTAAATCAGTAGATTCAATATTAAAATTAAAAGGGTAATGATGGTATCATTTCCATTATTCCTCTTCTGTTATCCTCTCATGCTTCACCACCCTTACAAAAAAAAAAAAAAAAAAAAAAAAAAAAGAGGAACTCCAAATTTAATACCAAATTCCTAATCTATATTTACTGTTGTGTTTTGATGTATAATATTGGTTTTTAATAGTCAATGTTTATACATAAATATATGAATAAAATGATCTATAACATTAGATCTAAATGATTTCAGTGAAAAGAAAACCACAAAGAAGCACCAGTGGTCTTAGGGCCGGCCCTGGCCATGTGGAGCCCGTACGGTCGCACAGGGCATCAAATCCTAAAGGGGCATCAAGTTGTCGTCTATTACTAGTTTTGTGTTTAATAATTTGAGAATTGGACAATTCAGCTTTTAACTATAAAAACATGTCCAAGGCCCAGTAGTGATGGATATTGAATGCACATCGTGAATCGATTAGCGCCATCATTCCAACAACTCAATCTAATTTCTATTGTTTTCTTCAAAGTTCGACTATTTCGATTTTCAAGACATTGAGTTTTGTTTCCAGCCGATTAATGGTCATGAAATTAGATTCAAAAAATCAAAGATGAAAATCTTGAATGACTGATTTCTATTACTGATTGAACTTACCGAGTTGTTCTGTGAGACATATTATGATTTTATGAATCTTTAAATTTTTTTCTAAAAAAAATCTAAATTTCTAACCGATTATCATAAAGTTGTGTCATGTGTGGTCGTGTGGGTTACAGACCTACTAGGCTAAGGGGTTTTTGTCATTTTGATAATGAGTCTTCCTTTTGCATATTAAAATATCTGAGAATTGAAATTTGCAATGCACATGAGCACATCACTGTATCAACACGGGTGGAGTGCGCTGCACAACATTAACAACATATTGTGATATTATCTTAATTATTGGACACTTGTTCTTTACAATGCACAGTAACAAGATTATGAATTTTACAATTTATCATTGTTCTTTTGGCTTTTGTTTACTTTGAGGTTGACATTACCACATTAGGTTTAGGGGTCGTTTAATTGGTTTTTTATTAAGTTTTATATGGATAAAGTTGTTTGTATGGATTAATTTGTTTGTATAAGTTGGAAAAGTTTTTGTTTGTGAGAGTTTTTTCATAGATGTAAGGAGCGTTTCTTTAGTTGGGGGAGACATGTTTAGAAAAGAAAATTTGGCTTTCTATATAAAACTCCCCCTAGAAGTTTACTGAATAAGTCACTTTCTATATCATTAAGTCACTACGAAACAATCATGCATAGTTGAGTGAATAAGTTGTTAGTCTCATTAAGCTTATTAAGCTGCTAACAAATAGGCCCTAAGACTTTAATTGTTAGACCTATAACTTTTTGAGTAAATCAACATGGAGATAAGACACTTAGCTTGACTATGTTCCAAACTCTTTAAAAATCGCATGTTTCGTTGTTTCATTGGCTTAAAAAAATAAACTTAAGGACATTTTTTATTATTTTTGCACGGGACATCAAAAATTTTAGGACCGGCCCTGAGTGATCTAGTCGATTCCCGGCTGGTGCAACCCTTTTGAGCTATGATTAAATGCCTCTACTCATGGCTGGGTCCATCAATTCGACTTGACTTTCAAGATTGACAATATAGGCCCTTCTGAGCTCAATTTTTTACATTTCTGCCCCTTTAAATTTACATTTTCATTCATAACCTTTTTTTGCACCATAATTTCCTTTTCCATCCACAATGAGAGGTTTTGCGGAAGTCGTCATATACGAGACTATTATTTTTAAAACTTTTTTGTATATCATTATATATAATTTTAAAGAATTTTATAAAAAAATTATTTTCAATCAGTTTCATTCATTAAGATAATTATAATTAAATTAAGATAACTATAATTAAATATAATAAACAAATAATATAACATAAATACATAATTAGAAGCTTCACTATGCAAAAAAAAAAAAAAAAATTAGGCGTTGTTCAGTTGCAGCTTGATGGGTTGTATAAGCCATATCTAACTGTTCGGTATGAGCTTATTCAATCAGTCTATGGCTGAATCGCTCAGCTACAAAAGTAGAGTCATATACATTCAGCCATTTTATTGATCCATTTATCTCTTTTTACCCTTCCCCCTATTTCGTCTTCTTCTCCCTTTATATGAAATCAACCAGTCTTTTCTTGATCCAATTCACACTTCCAAGTTCTAGCTGATAACCTTTTCTCCCTGTGATTCGATTTCTTCTTATGGTTTGTTCTTACAAAGGTTTTTGATTTCTCCCTATAGTTTCCGATTGCTTCCCATGGTTTCTTCTTCTAGGTTTTCAATTTCTCCTTGTGGTTTTTGAAATTACAATACCGTGTGAAGATCCAACAGAAGAAAGATGAGAGAGTTTTAGGCAAATGCCTGAACTCAACTTCAAGCATCACAAATGATGTCGATTCTGCAAAACCCCCCAATCTAGACTTCCATCACCGCTCCCTTCCCCTCCTATGCCCCTCTTCTACTCGCACTCTTTCTGCAACTTCCGTTTGTGCATCTATCATTGGATGGGGAACCTCTGTCTCTCCTCACCCCATGGATCTACTTCGACCTGGTCTACATCTATTCTCCCTTGAACTGCAAAAAGGAAATAAAAAAATGTTGGTCTGTGTCTACTTGTGCATCTCCATCGTCGAGAAAACAGTTACAACGAATGGAGGTTTTTGTTAAGGCTGGTTCAAACAAAAATTGGAGATGTGAATAGAAGATTGAAAATACGAAGGAAAGTTTTTTGATACAAATTTAGGGTTTTGATTTTGAGTTGGATTTTGATATGAATGAAAGTTTTTTGATACAAATCGATAGATTGGAAACAATACATAATTATTGATAAAAGATATAGACCGAAGGGTAAAATGGTTATTTCTGACATTTAGACTGTTTATTCAGCACAACAACCGAACAGCAACTTACCTGTTAATATACAGACAACTATATCCATACATGTCTTAACAGAAAACGAACCAAACAGCGCCTTAGTTAATAATCCCAACAGATAAACAAAAAGTATCAACTCATCATTGATATATAAAAAAAATAACAAATCTCAATTCATGATGCAATTCAAAACACAAAATTAATAAAATGAAACAAACAAACTTACTTCATGATTCGTCATAAGAAAAAAATTCAATTTATAATTTATCAAACAAATAACCCAATTCTTGAAATTTGGAAAAAAAATACAAATTCTAAAATAGACAATACATTTGTTCTTACAAATATTGCTGCAGTTATAAAAGTAGGGATAAAAGTCAGGTTTTTCATTGCAACCTGAAACTTATTTTCAAGTAGGAACCTAATTTGACCATAGTCCTATATAATATATCTATACTATCTTATAAAGCATTTGGCTAAAACTCTTAAAAACTCTTAAAACTCTTAAAAACTGTTAAACTCGTTCATCTCTAAACGATTTCATCCCTATCTAATTTCATCTCATATCTGAATTTGTGTAACTAACTGCAGATAAACACAATCAAATACATGATAAACATCTCATTTTAAATATAAAAAATCTAAAATATAATTAG
>NW_020201118.1:46929-72762 GCF_001531365.2 Cynara cardunculus var. scolymus | reverse complement strand
TTCTCAAAATCACATAAAACCATATTATAACATCGACTGAGATAAAGAATAAAATGAAATATTAAAATCACGATGTATCTCGCTGCATTGCGCGAATACGCTTCTAGTATGTATATAATACAAACATACACGTATATTTTGTACAACACCAAGCAACTTTTTAAATATGCAAAGTTACATTGTAAGAAAAAAAAATATACTTTACATTGTTTTCAAGTGAACTATTTTGTGAAACCTTTTTCGAACACTTTTGCAAATCTTAATAAAACTCATTTAGGTTACAAATAATTAATTATAAGTTACAAAAAAAATACAAATTTCAACACACAAAAAATAATTACAATTTGCATAGGTCGTTGCATGATAACATAATAGAATAAAAAGAAGTTTCACCTCATAAACGCAGTTGCAAAAAGCATAAAGGAGGACTTTTTACATCTTTATCTTCTTTAGGATAGAGAATGTTGTTGATGTGAGTTCAAACCCAAAAAAGCACTCGGACATTTAAACAAACAGTTTGTGTTCATGTGTAGGAAAAAATATAACAACCGAGAGAAAAGGCATAAAGATATAGAATTACCATTCTCGACAAAATTTCACCATACTAATCTTTCATTATGAAGTATTCCTGGTTGAACTTGGATGCGTGTGAATGTTTACAAAAACATAACCGGTTGTCTTGATAGTAATTATGTCAAAACTAAATGTAGAGGAAGAGATTAATCTAACGCTATCGCCCACCAAAAGTGGTTCAAGATCGGTTATTTATTTTGGATCAGGCGGAATACAAAACAACAGGTTCGAACGCTGATGAAATCGAAATCCAAATCCAAATCCAAATCCGTTATTCCCACTACAATCACAAATGCCCATAACAAGAAAGATACGAAATCGAAATTCAGACTTGTTTAGGATTTTTGAAGTCAGTAATCCAGATTTGTGTAGGGTTTGAAGTCAAAATCTACATCTGTTTAGGGTTTCTATAAGTTTGTGGTGTTTTATGTATAACAAATCTCAAGAATGAATTTGTTTAATTTTGTGGATGCTCTAAATATCAACGTCCATTTGTGTACAAGAAAAGAGTTATTGTGTACACATTTCAGCTGGTAATATCGATACAAACAATATGGTTTTGTCGACACAATGAACAGTTGCACGGCTACAAACAAACTTTCATCAAAAATAAAATACCAATACTCGCCTTGATGTTCATCCCTCGTGCGATTCCATTTATCTTACGATGTGTATTCGAGTTTCTCTGTGAAGTGAAGCACTTGAACTTCAAAACCATCATGAAGAACCTGAAGAAAAGAGTAACCAATCTTCACCACAACCTCATGTGTAAACATTCTCAAATTGCTTGGGTACACCGACAAGACTAGGGTTTTAATTTGACGTGGGTCGTGTCTTTATCTCTTTGATTCTTGTTCCATCTATTTTGATAATGTCTTGTCCAAGACAACAAGTTTTTGTGCGGTCATGTCCCACGTATCAAATCCAAACAGATGACCAAAAGGTATCTCCAATTGTCACATTTTAGCTCTACTTATATGTTCTTTCAGATCCTCCATTTTATGGGTCCCATCTTGATTCCTAACATGAAAAGGTACTTGCTAGTTGAGTAAGAAACTTACAGGAGTTAAGGAGAAAATGAAAGTTAACCACCAATATGTATCATTGGTCGATTTGGTGTCTTTGCAATGTCCAACATTCCAGCATGCGATGCTTTTTTTCTTTTGACCTGAAATGGGCAGTAACGACTTAGAATTGATCGTACGCCAATGACACAGAAAAATCCGCGTCTGAAGGATACAGAAAAACAACGCATTTGTTTAAAAACCATCAATTTATAATAGTTTTTAGAGATTGTGCATGAGAGACGATGGAACATACCGCCGCCCCAATAATTTGGCGTAGCTCGTTATCATCAGCACCTGCCCGAATAGGATCCCTCAAGCTAACCTGGAAATATGGTAGAAATAAATTGTATAAAAGCTAATGCAAGATTTTACAAATAGTAAAGTTTAAATCCCAAAAAAACAAACAATTCATGGATCAGCAAAATCACAAAATCTATATTGAACACCATTTGTTTCTTATAGTTTAAAACACGGCAAAGTGCATCAAAATGCAACAAAGTTAATTGGGTTCCTATTTAGTGCAACGACAATATTTTTTTCTCATTTGCAACAAAGATTCAATTTTTCTTATTTTATACCCATTTTGAACTGTAACCAGCTGATAGATACCCGCTTATGAAAGGTTTATGGAAGGGTTAAGGCGAAGTGGACGGTAACCTTGTCATTCAAGTCATCAAATGTTACAAGATCAAAAAGTTGCCGGTAAAAATGGTTAAAAATTAGGAAATTTTGAAACTTTGTTACATGGAAAAAACTTCTTTGTTACACCAACTAAGAACCAAAGCAAACTTCATAGCATTTTATTGAAACATGAGAATTGAAGCTAATATACCTCTGATGGGCCAAAGAGGCAAACTTTTAGGTTCCCATCAGCTAGAAGTCGCAATCTGTTGCAACCACTGCAAAAGTGTTCGGTCATTGACGTGATAAAGGAAACTGTTCCCCGATGCCCATCTATGGTGAAATTCTTGGCAGTCTCTGATGGGTGATCCTGAATTCTTTTAAGCCCTGTATAACGTTTACCCTGTTTTGGAAATAATCAGTGACGGAAATTATATGAAACAGCAACAACAAAAATTGTGGGATCATCTGCAAGTGTTCTACCTTACCACTATGTCCAACATCTCAGCATAGGATACAAGTTTCTTGACATTCCAAACATTACCATCGAAGGGCATAAACTCAATAAAACGTACATTAATTGGTTTATCCTTTGTCAACTCTACGAAATCACAAATTTCATCATCATTGAATCCACGCATCACAACGCAGTTCACCTGATACAAAAAGGGGGAGAAGAGAACATTAGACATGCATATTCAACGAAGAACATTAAAGATGCATATCAACAAAGAATAGTAAGCCAGGGGTATTCATGGAAACAGCCGCTCTACCCTTTAGGGGTACTAGACAAGGGCAGATATAGGCATAGGCTAGGGAACCCGCTCTATTGTCCTGTCGCAATGGATGAAAATTTGGGGGTCTTGAGGGTGCACCCGCTTTAATTTCATGTGTGCTCCCTTAAGCTAACAAAAAGTGGATGATAGTCTACTAGTAGTGTCATTGCATGTGATATTACAGGCTGCAAAGTTTGAATATCTTCGGCACTTTTTTAATTTTTTGGTAACAGCAACAGCAAAAAAAAGAAGGAAAAACCCACTTGGTGCTGCAAAAACCACTTATATGTCATTTCTAATTAAACTATACTTTTATAAGTTATAACTAATTTTTGTTTTATTCTATTTATATTCTGTTAATTATTTGTGCCCCACTCAGCCATTTTTCTGGATCCACCTCTAGAGGGTAAAGCCAAAGGTCAATCTGCGGACATCTTACCCTCCCAGACTCCACCTCTGGCTGTGACAAACTGGGTTTGTTTGGTTTAGTTTTTTCAACAATGAACAGGGAGCAAATTATGAGTTTAATAGTATAATCCATAGGCAAAACCATCAGGAAGTAATAAGGAGAAACAAGATCTCCTAAAGGAAGATGCATACCTTAACAGGGTTGTATCCGAGGTCTACTGCTGCATAAATTGACTCCATTACCCTTTCGTGCCCTTTACGCCTTGTCATGAATTCAAATTTTGCAGGAACGAGTGTATCCAAGCTGATATTAAGCAAATTAAGTCCACTAGCTTTCAAATTTGGAAGCTTTCTTGCTAGAGCAAGCCCGTTTGTAGTCATGGCAAGAGTATTTAGTCCTTTCAAGCTAGAAAGCTTTGAGCAGATCTCTGCAATATCCTTCCGAATGCTAGGTTCCCCACCAGTCAACCTAATTTTATTCACTCCAGAGCTTACAAATAAATTCGCTAAACGTACAATCTCGTTTTGTGACATAACCAAGGGGCCCGGGGTCAAGTCCACACCTTCGGCTGGCATACAATATTGGCAACGTAAATTGCAGCGTTCTGTTAAGGATATTCTTAAGTAAGTATGCAGTCTTCCGAATGAATCGACCAACATATTGGAAACAGGATCGTCTTTAACTGCATCTTCTGGGATCTTTTCGGGCATAGTGGCGTACATTTTTGACAATGAATCTTCTATGTGATTACTAGTCGGAAGTTGGCCATGATCGATTCCGAGTTGGAAGTAGGATTTCAGTTTAGAGTTAACCTGTTCGTCAAAGGTAAAAGAGTCAATTGTCGTTCGTTGGAAAGAATCTTGAAATTTATATCACAGGCAAAAGGTAAAGATTATCAGCGCAATGCAAGAAGTAAAAGAAAATTTCAATTGTTTTTTGTTCTTCACTTGTTTAGGGGCTAATTCTCCATGGGGTCGTTCGGTTAAATGACTTTTTTATGGGGGTTTTTGATTCATGACCTTATGAGGTTTGAATTGCCCCAGCTTAATACAACAATGCCACTTGGATACACAAGAACGCCTAGAAACCTATAAGAAGGTCATGGATATAAAAAACACTTGTCGGCAGGTCATTTAGCTAAACAACCCATTCTCCTGGGTCCTTCGGGTAAATGACCATAAATGGATCTTCGGGTGAAGAGCATGACCTAAATTTTTTTAGCTCAATGACCTACATTTGACTAGCCCCTTCTATACAGCCTACCTCTGTTCAAAACAGCATGGGCGGTAAAAACTTAGAAATACTCTAGAGGATTAGATTTTTAAATTCAGTTTTTGAGAAGGTCATTCAGCTAAGTAGCCCTCAGTAAGAGGATGAAATGAGAAAGGGGTAAAAAAGGCATAAAGATGGGACCTTTCAAAAGAAATAACTTCCCAATTGCAGCCATAATTGAGATGGAAAAAATCAGTAACAGAGCATGATTATTGATCTTTTATATACCAGATAATTCTCAAAAACCAGAAATTTCACCCATGAAACATTTGAAAAGCATTCTACAAATTGCTTGGACACCAAACACAGCCTCAGAAATTCCCAGAACTACACCAATTCAGGCAATTTTTGAACCATGCCTATGAATCTTTTGCCAATTTACCAATTCTTAAACCCATAACTCGATAGGTTTTGTATTGAGTGCAATACAACAGAAGTACAACTCTTCCCATGAAGAAATTATTACTCCAGAAAAGGATTTAATGACCACTAAATCAATCTAGGGACCCTTTGAAACTTAAACATTGAGAACAAGGATGCTCCCCAATTCCGGTGTGCAATTCCCACTGAACTACCATTAATTGGATATAAATTCAGGAAGTTAACGTCGTTTCCTTCTTTAATCAGGGACAGAGGATGAAATCCTTGATCTGAAGGGAATGATCTACGCCATTGATAAACAATCCTCCACTGACACTAGTATACTAGGTTATAATCAGCAACCAAAACAAAATTCAAGAAGAAAAAACGAACACGAAATTCATGGAGAAAGAGCAGAGTAAAAGGGTAAAAACAAACCGAATTGAATCTTCTGAAACCGAGATGCCAGTCAGAACCACGGGATAAATAGGGGCGCATGCTGAATTGATGATGAAAGTGAGGGTTAAATTATGAACCCTAGATTTATGGCGATGGGAAGAAGTCAAAGAAGAAGAGATAAAAGAATTTGGGTTTCCATGTATCTGCGGTTATGAAGGTATAAAAAAGAGCAAGGGAGCTGGCTAGCGCCCGAAAGGACACCTGCCTATTTTGGAGTAAAAGATTTTGACTTGGGTATGCTTTCGCCATCATCTAGAGACGAAGAATCAAAGCTTTTTACAGGTGGACAACCCTTAGATACGTCTTTTGCATCCGATTCCAGATATGGATATATATATATATATATATCAATATCTTGTATACATCTTTTTATGTATATATATACACAATTGGGATCCAGTGTCTTTCGTGAAATCTTAGAACAATTCTTAACTTTTGGATTAGATTTACAATCTGAACATTCATAATCACAAAATTGTCATGAAACTTCTCAATAATCATAAAATTACCAACTTCAGACCATTAGATCATTAGTTTATAAAGTTGATCAATAAACATAAATTGGTCTTACGAGTCTCACGGAAAGCCATTTGTCTCACGTGAACCCAACCCTATATATACATACACTAAAATAGACTTGTGATCATGTTTTAACAAGATTTTATTGAGATGATTGAATTTTCACAGCAAAACACTGTTTATGATGTTTTTGTTGTGAATGTCCGGTATTTTTTGTACCTTAACAATATTTTGTTGTCAAGATTCAGTGTTATTTTGGAAACTGTTTATGATGTTTTTGTTGTGAATGTTCGATATTTTTCGTACCTTAACAATATTTTGCTGTCAAAATTCAGTGTTATTTTGAATGTCTTTTGAAAACAGGTTGATGACATATATACTACATACAAGTTAGGTTAGAGTAAGGGGCTTATCAAGTCACATTACTTTACCGGATGAATATGATAAGGACCAATAATCTTACCTGGTAAGAGCGAAACAATGACCAAGAGTCTTACCTGGTAAGTATAGGCAACGACTCTTACCACAGTAAGCATTTACCAGGTAAATTGTTGCATACGATGTTGTTTTGATGGACTAAATCCTTACCCGGTAAATAAATAATAGCGTTAAATTTTACCGGTAAGCACTTACCGGGTAAGTGTTTGGTAAACGGCCCCTAAGATGACTTTTGTAGGAGAAGATTGAGAACAAATTTTTCATCATCCTTTGATCATATTTAGGGGTGTTTGGGATTGCTTATTTGAACCAACTTATGTTATTCTACAAAGGTACTTATCAACTTATTATAAGTAAGAAGGGTTTAACTTCTTCAAAAACTCCTTRTTACCGGTTTGGCACCGGTATAAATTGTTTATCCAAACACTTAAAAGTGTTTATTACCAGTGTCACACCGGAATAAGTCAATAAGTTGTTTTTATAAGCAATCCCAAACACCCCTTAATTATTTTTGTTTACTTATTTTTTTCCGGCTATAATTAAAACTTTAACAAATTCATAAATGCAAATGTGATGAAGATATTAAAAGTCCATGAAAACGATTAAAAGTAAAGACAAGTGTAAAAATTAGGGGAGTGCTAATGGCACCCCATTTCATGTCAGAATCAGGTCATTCAAGCATTGGGAATGTAAAAAGCATGTATTGATGTTGATGTGTGTGAGGAAGAAATTCATGGATAGGGGTGCATTAAGCAATGCATAGGGGTGCATTTAGCCCACCCCAAAAATTAAGATGATTGAAGGTAGATAAAGATTTATGTTTTCATGTGAGATGGTAATTGAAAATCAGGGTTTTTTAACGGTTAGAGAAAATCGACGCATGTAAAAGGCTTAAAATGGTTCTCACTATTATCACCAGAACTCTTGTTTTAACATGATCTCAAGTCACGTACATACATACATATTTTTCTTACTAGAAGGATGCTTGTGTAATACAGCAAGATACATCTTCATTTTAATGTTTCGTTTTACTTTTTGTTTCTGTTGATATAATACGGTTTATGTGGTTTTGAGAAAGATAAAGTTTTAACTTTTGAATAAAAATAAATTTGAAGACATCATAAAATTTTGAAAAAACATGTCAATGTTAATATCAAATTAACTATTTAAAGATATTCGTTTTTTTGTACAATTTCTTTAATTCAATTTTTTATTATAATTTAACTAGAAGGGTACTCGCGCAATGCAGCAAGATATATCTTGATTTTAATATTTTATTTTATTCTTTATCTCAGTCGATATTATAGTATGGTCTTATGTGATTTTGAAAAAACGATGATATATTTCATTTTTGAATAAAATATAAATTTGACGGCATCATAAAAATTTAACAAAAAATATATCGATATTAATATCAAATTAACTATTTAAAATTTCTATTTTTTGTGTAATTTTTAAGTTCAAATTTTTATTATAATTTAATTTAGGTTCAATAACGAAGTAATTTATATTTAGTTTAATAATATAATTTTCTTATAAAGATAATAATTAATTATTCTGTTAGAACGCGATAATTATCCTAATTATATTTTAGATTTTTTATATTTTAAAATGAGATATTTATCCTCTATTTGATTATGTTTATTTGTAGTTAGTTATACGAATGTAAACATGAAGCTTTAATAAGTTGTATTTAAGCATAATTTACTTGTAATCTTGAATTTTAAGTAATATGCATCAATATGTAGTACTTCATGCATAAAAAATAGTTTGTAAGAGTTTTTGTCAAATGTTTTATAATATAGTATAGATTTGCATCAAATAGTGAATTAATTTATTTTTGGCTTAATAATCATTTTTTTATAAAGATAATGATTTTGTTAGAACTTAATGATTATCCTAATTATATTTTAGATTTTTTATATTTAAAGTGAGATGTTTATCCAATATTTGATTATGTTTATCTGCAGTTAGTTACACGAATTTATACATGGGGCTTTAATAAGTTGTACATATGCACAATTTACTTGTAATTCTGAAATTTAAGTAATATCCATCAATAAACAGTACTTAATGCACAAAGAATTGTTTTTAATGATTTTTGTCAAATGTTCTATAATATAGTATAGATACTATAAAGGAAAATTTTCATTAGAATAAACTAATTTTGAAAATCTTTAGTTTAAGGTTTAAGACAAACTTTTCAGATGTATTCAGTTGGTAACCAGTTATCTTAACATGATGTGACAAAAAAAAAATTAAAGCTTATGTTGATATTAAAAAATATCTTGTCATCAATAATTAACAAAAACAAAATAAAACACATAGAACTTAAAACGATGACTCAAAAATCAAAACCGCACTTCCTCTCTTTCCCCTCCTGGCTCCCACCTCGTCGTTTCTCCTCTCGTTGCCTTCTCCAGCATGGTCTTCGCCTCTTGCCTCTCGTCGTCTCTAGTCCTTCAGTTCTCATGAGCTACTTTTCTCGGCTTCTCCAATCTCCCCTGAACAACACCCTTTTTGCCTCATTCATATTTGTTACACTGTTAAATTGCCAAATAACAGTAGTTAACATTTACTAAACACTTACCCGGTAGGTGTTTACCGAACAATTTTCCTCACTGTACGAACATAGGAAGACCCAAGAATCTTACCTGGTAAGAGCAATGTAAGGATAGAGAGTCTTACCCGGTAAGTAAGGGTGACGATTTTTACCCGGGTAAGCACTTACCATATATATTGTTGCACACGATACCATTTTGATATACTACAATCTTACCTAGAAAATAAATTATAGTGTGGATTCCAAACGGTAAGCGTTTATCGGGTAAGCATTTAGGTAAACAACCCCTAAAGTTTTATGTGGTGTAGATGTGATCGGGATTAAGGTTTGTTATTTATGTATCGATAGATTAGAATTTGAAAAAAAAATGGGAATTAAGCTTTTAAACGGAGAGTTAGTTGGAATGGAATTTGAATTTGTCATTTGATTATTTAATCCGTATTGAAACCTAATTGGGGTTTCCATGACGTCTTTGGTTACTCGTTTTATAGGTTTGTAATTGAATGGTCAAATCATCAAATATATATAGAGAGAGAGGAGATTGGTTATTATACAATTCTTAATATTTGTGCAACCAATACAACCCAATTTCAACCGTCCATTTCATTTGATTAATATGTGATTTCATAGAAGTTTTGATTGTTTCCTAATATAAAGTATTGATCATAATTAATGAATCATATTCATCTTACATAAATATTCAAATCATAATAAATGAACTCTCATCATTTCCATAAATATCTCAATTTATTGGGTTGCATTGGTTGTACAAATGCAATGGGTTGTATTTGAAACAACCAATACAAATGCAATCCATTGCATTTGTACAACCAATACAACCCAATAAATTGAGATATTTATGGAAATAATTAGAGTTTATTTATTATGATTTAAATATTTATGGAAGATGAATATGATTCATTAATTATGATCAATACTTTATATTATGAAACAATTAAAACTTCTATAAAATCACATATTTATCAAATTAAATGGACGGTTGAGATTAGGTTGTATTGGTTGTGCAAATGTAAATGGATGTATAATAACCCACCTCAATCGTCCATTTAATTTGATAAATATGTGATTTCATAGAAGTTTTAATTGTTTTCTAATATAAAGTATTGATCATAATTAATGAACTCTATTCATCTTTCATAAATATTCAAATCATAATAAATGAATTCTCATTATTTCCATAAATATCTCAATTTATTGGATAGTATTTATTGTACAGATGCGATGAGTTGCATTTGAAACGATATATATATATATATATATATATATATATATATATATATATATATATATATATGGTGAATGATGTGGCATAATGTGGTTTAAGAGTTTTTCAAATTGTTTGATTGTGGTTTAAGTTGGTTGTCTCGTATTGATGAAGAGAAGAATGTTTGACAAATATTAATGATTATATAAAAGGAAAAGATAAATGAATTGAAATGTGAAATGATTTGGTTAGGTCAGATGTAAATTTTAAACACCATTCTTTTCCAAAAATAATATTTGTTTAAAAATATATAGTTGACTCATTTCGGCTTAATCGATTTTTAAAAAAAAATTGGTATATAGGATGAGATAAAAAAAAATTAAAAATCTTGGATTGTGATTTAAGTTGGTTGTCCCATAAAAATAATGATGACTTTTTTACTAAAAATTTTATTATTTAAAATTATGATGACTTTTTTACTCCATCAAAACAACACAAACCATAAAAATAAATTATGATAAGCCTTTTTCACTCCATCAAAAACAACACAAAGCCTTTTTCGCATATGGTTTGATGTTTATAACGGTTTTCATCCATGCTTTTTAAAATATGTTTTTTGGTCCTTGTGATTTCCATTTTCGTCCCTCAATCTAACTCTATTAGAAACAGTCGTTAAAGATCCAAAAAGTGTTTTCGAGAAATTACATATTTAGTCATTGTGGTATATGAAGTTTTAAATATTTATCCTCATATTTCATTTATTGATAAGTAAACGATATCTTATTTTTTTTATTGATTTACTTTATTTTTTTAAAATTACTATCGAATAAGTTCAATATGATTTGAGGACAAAAAAAATTAGTTTTATTTTATATCAATTGGTTGTTTTTTATTCTACTAAATGTATTTTACTTTCACTATTCCATATTTTCATTTAAACTTTATTTTTATTAATTAATCTAATTTGTTTAATATTTAATTTAATAAAAAAAAACACATACATATACACTATATGTGTGTATATATATATTATTAAATATAATAAATAAATAAAAATAATAAATAAAATTTAAAGATAAATATGTGGAACTCCATATACCACAAGGGCTAAGGGCTTGTTCGGTTGTGGTTTAATGGACTGTATAGCCTATATGGCTTCGCTCAACCATAAATAGTTATTCGATTGTGGCTTATTCGTTCAACTGATGACTTAATCGGTCAGCTAAATACCATTACTCCTTTACACTCAGCCATGTAATTTTCCCTTTATTTCCTTAATTACCAATGCAATAAAAAACCCTATTTTACAAAAACTCCACTTCACGCTTCGATTCACATTAGAGACTTGTTGAAGACTTGCCACCATCGCATTGCAGGTTCCTTCCTGTTGGAGACTTGTTGAAGACTCCATCACATGTTCCTTTCCATCTCCACCATCACAGGTTTCTTCCCATATCCACCATTATAGGTTCCTTCTTGTGGAGATATAAGATGATTCGAAGCTGGTCGGGGGTGCCATGGATGTTGTTCAGACTGTCGTCGATGGAGAAGGGAAGGTGGAATTAGGTAGCAGCGGAGCGGGAGGGGAAGTGGTGAATAAGAAGCGAAGGGAGGGGAAGTGGTGAAGAAAAAGCGAGGGGGAGGGGGAGGCAAAGTGGCTGCCTAAGGCTCAGGCGAAACATCCTCCTGCTAAGAAGAACAAAGAAGAGGGGGAGGACGATTTCACTTTGATGTTTGTATTTTTTTTTTTTAATTTAGACAAAAATAAAGACTGAGGTAAAATGACGATTTCTGACATTCAGACTGTTTATTCAGCACAATAATCGAACAACAGTTTATCTGTTAATATACAGACAACTGTATCAATACAGACAACTATATCCATACAAGTCTTAACAGAAAATAAACCGAACAGCCCCTAAATATACAATTTCTCGAAAACACTTTTTGGACTTTTACCAATATTTCTAACATAATTGGATGGAGAGAATAAACTTCAAAATTAAGAATAAACCACACTAGAGGGTGTTTGTGATTGTTTATTTGAAACAATTTATATTTTTCTATAAAAGTATTTATCAACTTATTATAAGTCAAAAAAATTTAATTTATTTAACAACTTTTATTACACTAGTATAAGTTATTTATTCAAGCATTTAAAAATGCTTATTACCGATGTCATATTAAAATAAGACAATAAATTATTTTTATAAATAACCTCAAACATCTCCTAAAACTGAAATGAATATTCATAAATTTAAAAAATATAAATTTTTAAACATATTTTCAAACTTCTGCAATAGAATTTGACAGCGTAATACAAAAATATCCGCAAGTCAAAAGGGTCGTTGGATTAATTGGGGACATTAAAACGTGGAAATCCGACTGTCACTCAGATCATACCCAATAATTGAGCTACAGAGAAACATGGGGAAGAAGGCCGTGCTCATCGGATGCAACTACGCCGGAACAAAGGCTGAGCTCCGGGGATGCATCAACGATGTCAAGAGAATGTACCGTTGTCTCATCGATCGTTTTGGATTCTCCGAGGATGATATCAATGTCCTCATCGATTCCGATGATTCCTATACCCAACCTAACGGTCGTAACATCCGGAAAGCTCTCGCCGATCTTGTCAGATCGGCCGAACCTGGAGACTTCCTCTTCGTTCATTACAGTGGCCACGGCACTCGTCTTCCCGCTGAGAGCGGTGACGATGACGATACCGGATATGATGAGTGTATCGTCCCCTGCGACATGAATCTAATCACCGGTATGGTACTTACTTTGATTCATGGATTTTCTTGTTGCTTTTCATATTGAATATGATGTTTTAATTTAGTGAATCATATCTTTAAACAGCTGAATTTTGGAATTCTGTTAAAAGATCTACTGTTTGACTTCAAGCTCTAACAAATGGTTAAAAGCTCTTCGCGATTATATATTGATGTGTCGATTTTAGGCATTCAAATTTATCGTTCATCCATCATTGACTCTCAAACCATTATTTGGATTGAAGTACTTACGTCATTACAATGATAGATCATTTTTTTCTAGAGCAGCTGCGTAGGATCTGCTTGCTCTAACGCGATCTTGCTGTCACAATTCATGCCTATAGATCTTGCATAAGAAAATGTTTCATCTCCTGGATTACCGTCATTTTTGCAATCACAAAAACTTGCTTACCCTTTAGCATCAATGCATCATCAGATCTGCATAAATTCACTAACAGTGTGTATGATCTAGTAAACAATATCCAGTCCTGTTAGAGGGAATTGGATTATGATGGCCTCTCCCTCTGTTGGAGCATACCCATAATTGGGAGGGATTGTTTACGTATTTGTGTTTGAATCTAAGATTATGAACAGTCTATTGGATAAAGTTTGATCTTGATACTCAAGGCTTCTTGGCTTAACGATGACCAGCAGGAGGTCTTTGGGTCTGCTTTATGACATTTTGGTCACAATAGAGTTCCTGATCTGTTGCTCCAAGACAAGCTATTGCATTTAATTAAGAAAGTCGAATAAAACGAATCAAATTTAGCTCATATCGAATGCGTCAACTATGCTTTAAAATTCTTTTTGAATGTAGCTTTGTTTTTAGATGAGGAGGAATGTAGGCAACCATAAGGGTGGTGCCTGATTGGTTTGAGCTTGGCTCTAAAGGTTAAAAATACCAAGAGGTCACAGGTTCAAATTGAATGAGGGATAAAAATCCCCTTCTGGCCACGGAGGTTCAAATGCAGTGACTTCGGGCTATCTGCAAAGCAGATGGTCGCCCTAAGATTAATCGACTCGCATAGCGGGTTGGATATCCAGGTTAATCAATAAAAAAAACTATAGGCAATATAATTCAAATTTTCAAATAACTAGGAGGGTTTTTTCCTTCTCTACTAGCCAAGTACTATTGCTTGCTACAAATATGTTATTTACTTTCATGCTTCTTCCAACCATATGCTTGAATAAATATATTCACCAATGTCATAGTTATATATTCAGAGTCCTATTGGTTACATCATTTCCCTCCAATTTTAGTCAAATAAACTAACATAGACATGGGGGCAGAAGACTTTGATGGATAAAAATTGTTACTCCATCTTAGCCCTTTAATGATGATTTATGTTAAGTAATTTGATTGAGACCAAAAGAAATTGATAGGATTGATAGGATTATTTGTTCGAATGCGAAAGTAGGGTGACCTGTTTATCCATTTTTTAATATGAGGTAAGTTCATACGAGAATGGTACCTATTTAAGAAAATAAGAGAATGAACAAATTACGTATAAAATCACTTGTGATTTTTACATTAACGGCCAAAAAAGTGTGCGCACGACCCTATGGCTGCATGGCAAGGTCGCATGAACACACGTGATTTTGTACGTAATGTTAGTGTAAAATCACATGTGATTCGGCTATTCTCTTATTTTCTTAAATAGGTATCATTCTCGTATGAACCCGACTCTTTTTGATATATATTGAACTTTTGTAAGTTTGATGAAGCTAAAATGCATCACATATGCAAATGTCAATATCTCTATCTATGGATGCAATCTCTCAATTTTTTACATAGGAGTTCCCTTACAAAAATGCCATCAACAGCTATGTCATTTGTTGTACCATAACATTTTCTGTTTTGGTTCATTTCATCCTAATGTACCTTAATAAAGAAATATCCAAACAGTAGCTTTCTTGTTTGGTTGCAATAGGGTAATTTGGATAAATAAACCTTAAATGAATTTTCAAATTAGAAGCAATACGTTCTCATCTTTTTTTAGCTCAATGGTTTTCATCTTACCTGCCTCTAGTTGCTCTGACTTCGGTATTGTATTTGTGTGGGTGATAAATACAGATGACGACTTCAGGGAGATTGTTGATCAAGTTCCTCAAGGCTGCAGAATAACTATTGTATCAGATTCATGCCACAGTGGTGGACTAATTGATGAAGCTAAAGAACAGATTGGTGAGAGCTGCAAAAATGATACCGAAGAACAAGAAGAAGAGAGTAGTGGATCCGGTTTTGGATTTAGAAGTTTCTTGCATAAGTCTGCTGAGAATGCATTGGAATCCCGGGGAATCCGACTCCCTTCTGCATTACGCCATCGACGTCACGATCAAGAAGAAGAAGAAGTTGATGAAGAAACCTATGAAGGAGATCTTCATGTTAAGAACAAATCCTTGCCTCTTTCGACCTTTCTCGACATACTCAAACAAAAAACCGGCAAAGAAAATATAGACGTTGGAAACGTCAGGCCGGCGTTGTTTGATATATTTGGTGAAGATTCCAGTCCAAAGGTGAAGAAATTCATGAATGTCCTCTTAAGCAAACTCCAAGGCAGCAATGATGGATCCGGTGGCAGTGGCGGTTTTTTCGGAATGGTTGGGGGGCTGGCTCAGGAATTCCTAAAGCAAAAGCTGGAAGACGACTCGGACTATGGAAAACCGGCAATGGAAACATCAGTTGGAAGCAAGGAAGATGCATATGCCGGATCAAAGAAAAGGGAGATGCCGGAAAACGGCATTTTGATCAGCGGCTGCCAGACACACGAAACGTCAGCCGATGCCACCCCATCTGGCAAACCGCAGGAAGCTTATGGGGCTCTTAGCAACGCGATTCAAACAATCATTGAAGAATCGGGTGGCGAAGTTAGTAATCGCGATCTCGTGTCCAAGGCTCGGCAGTTGCTGAAGAAGCAGGGGTTCACTCAAAAGCCTGGTCTCTATTGCGATGATAACCATGTCGAGGCCTCTTTCGTGTGCTAAGCGTTGGTTCTACTTGTGGATCTGTCATCTATGATACTTGTAAGATCTGTAAGTACGCGTTCGGTGTGAGAGTGAAGGTTTTGAAAAATAAACGTGGACTGAAATTTGTGGATTTGAATTATGTTTTGTGTTTTTTTTTTTACGTAAACAGAGTTGTGATGTATATCAGACGACACATTTTGTTCCGTTGCTTAAAGAATTTAATGCCTTGTTGATGGGTTTTCTTGGTAGTTAATATGGAGCATTTTATTTAAATTATATAAAAGACAAATAATTATCATTTTGATGTTTTGGAGAAAGATAAAACATAACAAACTACAGTTGTATATTGATGGATTCCGATAGGTCTAGTTAAAACCAGGTCAATATATTATAAAAGAGCTCGTAATGAGGCTAGAAAAGTTATTTACAAGATTACTCGAATATATTTATGGTATTAGGAATACCTGGTTTTAGGGTGCTTTGGTTCACCTTGTTTGGTTTCAATGGGTATTGTTTTATTTCTAAGCTTTTTTTTTTTTATTAATCTGGATATCCAACCTGCTATTCGAGCAGACTAATCTTACCACATGTTTTACAGATGGGTCAGAATCATCGCATTTGAACCTTCGTGATCATGAGAAGATTTTATTCTTGCGTGAAAAAACTTTTATTGCTCTTCTGTTAGTATCTTTTATTTCTTTAATAACTTCGCGCAATGCGGTGCGGAGCCGTGAATTTTAACGATTTTGAAGTTTCATTGGTTTTTATTAGAGAAGGTTTAACGATGATATAAATTACACTTGGTATTTACATATTAATACAATTTGAATAATAAGAGTTATGGTTCCAATAACAGTTTATCGATGAAAAAATTTGTATGACAGTTTAAAATTCAATATACTTAAAATCCAACATATTTAAACGACTCCACAATGTGTTCAATTTACACCAAGAGCAAAGAATCAAGAAAGCGAGACCGAGAGTTCTAGAGCAATTAAATGAGAGATGAATGAGAGGACTTTTAATAACTCATGGTGAATATCAATTTGAATCTCACGTTGGGGGATGGAGAGAAGACATAGAGGTATAAGAAGATGAATGCATGAGTAAAAGATGTCAAAAGTATCTTGAGAATATGAAGAAAAAAAAGTAATAATATGCATTAATAATTTGTACTATATGTTATTTTAACGTAGATTAAGAGATTTTAAAACTAAATAGTACTACTCTGATACGCAGCCTACCGGCCATGACATTCGCCATACAGCGATCATGATACTCGCCTCCTGAAAAGAGTGGTTACGATGACTACACCGGATATGACAAGTGTATTGTCTCCCGCAACTTCAACTATCACCGGTATGCTATTTTCTTCGATTCAAGGATTGCTTTTGCTGTTGATTTAGAATTTGACAGTAAATTACATCTGAATTAAAGAATTAGGAATTTCTTATGCGTGATTTAACGGTTCGGTTTCAAGTTCCACTGATGGTTCAAAGCTCTTCGCAATTGTCTAAATTTTAGGATGGATTCCTTTGGGAAATCACCCTAGTTTTAGAGGTAATTGTAAATTTTTGTCATTCAAATTTATTGTGCCTCCATCATTCACCCTAAAATGATCTATACATAAGTGAAAGCATCTTTGGATATGAACTTCACATGTTGTATATTCGGTAATATTCCTCAAGTATCCTGATGAAATCAATCACCGCTTCCAGCATTTAAGCCATAGTTCTTAACATTAAGAACTGGAAAATAACACATAACTGGTTTTATAGATGTTCATAAATAAGTGTAGCACTATTATTGTCATTTGCTCATCATGGCTACATGGACATTCACAGAAGTTCTTCAAACTTTTGCTATGAGCAGCACCAATCCTTAGACCCACATAGGTGAAGTTCCTTTTTACAAATAAATGGATATTTCATCAATAGTATATAACTCACCTTCAGAAAATCACTCACTAATTAACAAGCATAAACTAGTGACCAAGTTGATGATCAACAACTTGTTTTTACCACATTGAACCTCTTACTTAGATACTAGCTAGTCTAGATAAATGTTCGGTTCTCGCTGCTGCCTGCTCTATCAAATGGGCCTCAAACCCCTTTTCTGAGTGGTTCTAAAGACCATGTCTTTTGGAAGTCCTTTTGTAAATGGATTTGCCAAATTGTTACACAACTAGTGTGACAGTGTACATCACTTAGAAGAAGAGGATTGCATTTCGCTACATCTAATGGAGAGTACGAATTTTGCTTACCCGATAAAAGAAACTACTCTGGTTGTTTACACTTTCCAAATATGGAAATAAAGTGGATAACCAAAACATTTGACCTGATTCGAAAGTT
This sequence comes from Cynara cardunculus var. scolymus, assembly GCF_001531365.2. Taxonomy (NCBI): domain Eukaryota; kingdom Viridiplantae; phylum Streptophyta; class Magnoliopsida; order Asterales; family Asteraceae; genus Cynara; species Cynara cardunculus. The sequence continues at coordinate 54,388 of NW_020201118.1, read as the reverse complement.
ATGCTAGGCTGAGCCAGTAGACTAGTCCCAAGTCGCATGTAAGGCAGCATACAACCTTAATTTTGTATCACTAAATTCAATAGTACAAAGGAAATAGGTTGCTCAAGTACCGACAAATCTTTAGATCGTTTTCATGGAAATTCAACGAAGTTGGATGACCAGTATACAAAAATCTTGTGCTTTCTGTTGGAGTCCAACACGGCTAGACTTGGACCATTTCTCCTATAGATGTTGGAACCTCCCCTTCTTCCTAAAGAGCTCTTCTGGAGAGTAATCTGATGAGGTTCCAGATATTCTCACACTTTTTATCTGGCCAAATGCAATGTTGAAGGAATTTAGGTTCCTTAGTTGTTCTTGAGCAAAAGAATGCGTTCATGTCGGCAATAGCTTCCAGGCTATCTGCCTATTAATTGCAATACTGAAATTAACAATCATGGGGTGCAGGCTTATGAAAACCCAAGAAGGTTTTTGTGAATCTTTCTGGTAGTTCATCTGGCAATTGCAGTGAGATCTATGATCTATTCTTGCATTTTATTGTTTCATGAGTTGACATTGGTCGAACATGATAATTTTCTCACCAAAGGAAGAAAATTAAAATACAACGACGAACAATAAATGAACTATTTGAACGAATATTTTATGATCCCTATGTCATACAAACAAACAATGAACATAATAGAAATAACCTAGAAGAAGTCCCACTTAGAAAAGAGAGATAACTAACATGGACCAGAAAAATAAAACTAAAAAGTCGCCTTCAGGTTGCAGTAGAAGTCCACGGCGATGTACCTATACCAAGCTTACCAGGCTCGCACCCATACTAGCGATCAACTGGGCATGCTGTCGAGTCATTTCCATTTGCAACTGAAGCCTCTGGAGCTGCATTTGTGCATCAAGAACGCTATCCCCTTCACATTCATCACAATCCACACAACCCAAATGTGTGCAGTAATCACATGATTCACAGTAGTACGCCCAACGATCCTTTTGGACTGCCCCATGACAAACATCACAGGAGAACTCCTCTTCACCTTTCTTCGGACATGAGTAAAATAGTTTAAGCACATGCTCATGATCGTTTCGTTCAACTGTTTCAGGCAAGGATACACATTGGACGTGTAGATCAAATGTACAAACAGAACAGTGATAGGTGAAACCTGTACCATCACTAAAGCATGCATTACAAGTAAATTCACTATTTTTGTCGTTGTGAGGCGTTAACGAGAGGAGAGTTAGAGGGTGTTCTGGGTGTGACTTGTGTCGAATCTCTTTTTCCAAATGAAAGCATGATTCATGAAGATGAAAGTCGCACTTTGGTTCAACACATGAATACCCCTTTCCAATTAGGTTTTCTTCACATCCTGAACAAGCAACCTCATCCTCTTTATCCTGTAAGTTGACCATAAACAAATTGTGGGGGTGACTGAAATGCATGATTCCTTTATCGCTCACTTGGTTTTGACCAGATTCAACATGACTCTCTAGTTGATTATTAGGAGAAGCAGCAGGAACGGAAATAGAAGCAATCTTTTGAGCCATGTTAGAATTTTGAGTAGTAGTAATTGGATTTTCATTTTTGGTAGGAATAGGGACAGAAGCCACATCTTGCACCAATGAAGGATATTGGATTTGAGTTACTGGATTCTGAAAACTAGTGGGAATGGAAACGGAAGGTCCATTTTGAGGCATTGATGGGTATTGAGTACCTGTATTAGAATTCTGAGAACTAATGGGAATTGTAACAGAAGGTCCAGTTTGAGCCATGGAAGAATATTGGGCACCAGCAACCGGATTCTGAGAACTAATGGGAATAGATACAGAAGGCCTATTAGGAGGCATTGAAGGATATTGAGTACCTGTGATAGAATTCTGAGAACTAATTGGAACAGAAACAGAAGGTCCAGTCTGAGCCATGGAAAAATATTGGGCACCAGCAATTGAATTCTGAGAACTAGTGGGTACGGAAACGGAAGGTCCATCTTGGACCCTGGATGGATCTTGCGCAGTCGTAATTGAATTCTGACAATCTGGTGGAATGGAAACATAAGCAAGATCTTGACCTGTGGAATAATATTGCTCACTGGTAATGGGGTTAGGAAAGGGAACAGAATGAGCACTTGGAGCCATATAAGGATTGTGCGCAGCGGTAGGTGGATTTGAAAGACTATAGGAAACAGAAACAAAGGGGGAATTGTGAGCCATGTTAATACTTTGTCCATTCCAACCTGGTATAGCTAGTTCTTGGTCAGGATCATAATAACTTGTGGGGTACTGATGAGCTGTCTGGAAACTGGGAACACGAGAAATGGAAAAAGCACATTGAACATGAAGGTCAAATTCACAATCTGCGCAGGAATAGGAGAACCCGGTTCCAATACTTTGACAGGAATTGCAGTAGAAGGAATTGGAGGGGTAAGTTGGATAAGGAACCAAAGTGAGGGGATGAAGAGGGTGTGATGGGTGTTGCAGAGACCGGGTTGCCCGGTAGCATTGCTCATGTAGGAAGAAGTTGCATTGCCAGCAAACATATACGATGCCGGTACCGGAAGAGTTGCAGCCAGAGCACGAGACTTCTACACCTTCAGGCATTTGGTGCATGATCAGGTTGTGCGAGTGGCAGAAATGCTTGTACCCCTGATCCATTTCTCTCTCTCCGTGAATGTCTTTGGAGGTGCACTGTGAATTGTGAAAGAAACTATATGAAGATAGGTAAACAGAAATTAAGGTGCAAGTAGTAGCCTTGGAATTGGTCAGATTGTGCCAATTTTTTCCACCTAAAGATTCTTCTTGTCTAGAAGTTGACTTTGTAAATTGTAATCTAAGGAGTTCTTCTTTGGTGGTTGATCACGACCAATATTATGAAAGTAAACTGATGAAACAAACAATAGGACTGGGTCAAACGCTCTCATCTCTGTATACCGTATTTTTATATTTCATACTGATTTGATTGGGATGAAAAATATAAGAGAATCATATTAGAAAAAAAAAATATTATGTAGTAGTGACGAATATAAATTTCGTTTAATTTTACAAACCCATCTTGCGTAGAAGATAAATAATGCGCATGTTATTGTTAAATTACATATATAAACACATGTGTATGCATCATTGTATTTATAATAAGCATATATATCGTGACACGTATAATATTATTAGCTATAAAATGCATTTTAGAAGTAAATATGATATGATATGATATTAATTTATGTGTTATAAGTTGCATCATGGTATTAAAACAAATAAATCCTGAAAGGGCTTTGTGGATGAAGGGTAAAATTGACATAGGTGCCTAAGTTGGAGGGTTAAATAGTAAAGGTTTGAGTTTTAGTAAGAAATGGTAAAAAAGATCCATATGGGCTCGTTTGGTTTGAAGGAATAAAATGGATTTGGAAGGATTTGCATTTCAAATCCATTTCAATCCCATGTTTGGTTTGTTGGATTGTCCGGATTTGAAATCGGTTTCATAATGTGTTGGGTTAGTAAAATTTAGGTATGAAGACTGACACTAGGTGGCAGGTAATTTCCGTTTTCGAAGGATATGAGGTCCTTCAGTAATTGACGTTAATTCTAATGTTATTTATTCATCAATCATCTCTCATGAATGCACAAGAATGGTAAAACCGAACAACATTGATTTATTTTTGTGTTTTGATAGGTTCGGAAGAGTTTGGAGTGAAAAAGGGATAAAAACAAGTATTTTTTACAGCTTTGCGAGGCTATGGTGTTTCGAGCACATCTCACTTGTTGGAACTTGGATTTAAGTGATTCAAGATGATCTGGAAAGCCAACAAACGGCCATACAACTTTGAAGTTTTGAGTTTCTGCAGATTCGGGCTGCATCTAAGCCGAAATTGACGTTGAAGGCAAAAACGTGTTGCCTGACAGTAAATGGAAACAAGTACAAGTCATTAACATATCATGGTGGATCATAGGATTTTCAAATCTTTTATATGCTTAAAATTATTTTCATTGAGGGTGGACTAGGGGTGGTTTGGGATTGCTTATTTAGGATGTTTATCAACTTATTTCAGTCATGTACTGCTGATAAGTTATTTTTAGTGTTTGGATGAAAAAAAAAGAAAATTGTTTATACCGATGTAATAAGTAATTTTTGATGAGTTACCTTCATGACTTGTCAAAATCGACTTTTGACAGATTACCCTTTTAACCCTGTTAATACCCTTTCTCTATACCCTAACAGACGAGAACCAAAGCAGCCTGTTACCCTTTCTCTATACCCTAACAGAGACGAGAACCACAGCAGCCTGACCACATCAGATACGAGAACTTCTTCCGACCGCCTCTGAAATCTCATCCGTCTCATTGTCGCCGGCAATCTCGATCCTGCTGGTTTCGTTCTCATAACGTATTTTGAGTGGGCCTTGGGTTCTAAATAGCCATTGGGTTTTAATTCTTTTTATCTGGAAAGAATTGTGGTGGATCATCTATGTTGTGAGTGGAAAAAAAAAGGGAGGAGATGCTCTTTCTAAAAACACAGCTGCTGCTGGAGGGATTCGATGGAGAAATAGAGGGGGCTGTTTGGGATTAAAAGCATCGATCAAGGAGGCTGTTTGAAGGAGAATTTGGACCCTCATGTGGCATTCGGGCACCAATCACACACCATTTTGGGGTCTGTTTTATTGCACAGAATCCACGGCTAGAAAAAGGAGGGCTACAGATTTTCTGGATCTGATTGGGGCTCGAAATCCACAGGTACAAAGAAAAGCTTGATTTATTTGGGCTTCTATTGGTAGCAGAAAAGGCTGTAATTTTGGGCTCGACTGGTTTGCCAAGTTCACGGTTCATGATCCAGTGATGGCCAAAAACCGTTCTCTAGCTTCAACAGTGTCGGTCCATAGCCGGTCCCGGTTAAAAAGGTTGAGCTTGGTTAAGATGAAGTGTAACCAGTCATGGTGAGCCGGTCCTGTCCCAACCGGTTCCGACCATTAAAAAAAATTATTTTTTTTAAATATATATTTTTAATATGTTATAAAATTTACAATTATGTCATTCAAATACACTTTAAAAATGTGTTTTATTATAATTAAAATTACATTGTCTTTCAAAAATACATTATAAAATTATCTGAAAATACATTTTTTCATCAATATTCATCAGTATCAATCTTCATCGGTATCTCATGTCGGATTAATTTGAAGAGTTTCAGTCTATTGAATTCTTCTAATAACCTATTGGTCATCAATATTGAGTTCCTCATCATCGTTATATTTGAGTAAGTGTTGTCGGTATCGGTAGTTGGTGGCGTGCTTAGTCTCGTGGGGATTTCATTTTCTTCCAAATTTCCTTCCACTGTTTCAATCTCCACCTCTAACGATGTCGTATGTTGAATTCTATCAACGCTATCTAAGTAATCCTTCAAAAAGATGCAACACTCCACGGACTCTAGGATTAGTGTTGTCCGACGTATCGAGATGATCCTGCCACTATGAGAAAAAGCGGACTCCGAAGCTACGACTAGCTTGGATTGTTAGTATATCACGTGTTATGCATGCCAAAACCGGGAATCGAGGTTGCTTTTGTTTCCAAAAATTCAATAGATCATTTTTTTCAAAATCTTCGACATCATTTGGAAGGCATGCAACCATAAAGTTAGTATGCACATACATATTTAGTTCATCGAAATCGTTATCAAATTGACTTTTTTTACTTAATTCATTTAAAAACTTCGTTCATTAAATTAGTCATGAACTCTTTCCGACTTTGTCGATGACCACTAAAAGAACTAGAACCCACAAATCCACGACTTGAAGAGCTTTGTTGTTGGTTTCTTTCTCTATAAAAATGTTTATAATGATTAAATAAATCTTGAAAATTACGATTAAACAAACGTTTTTGTTCTATTGAAAAAGAATTATTCGTAGCCATATCTAAACCAAAAGGCCACACATACTTGTGTAATTAAAACTTCAACACTGACAACATTTAAATGTAGGTTTAACGTCACAGCACAAAGAAAAACAAATGGGATGCTCATAAAACATTTTAGCAATTTCTTTTTCATTTAACTCATCAACCTTCCCCAATCGTGATGGTCTTCGTATTGGGCAATCTTATTTGGCAAAATATATAATTGGTTTAAAAGTAAATGGCTTGTTGGATAATAAATACCGGATAAAAATGTTGTCGCATTTTTAAAATTCAATGTGCCGTTATGCATATATAAGAAACCGGCAATCTGTATGGTGTTCTCCATACATCACACGTTAAAGAAATGTTGTTAGGCAAAAGAGCAAACATTTGTTGCATTTCACCTCGACACATTTTCCACATTTTAGTTTCATCACGTCTAAGGGTTCGACGACTTACTGACTTGTATCTTGGTTGTAGTGTTTTTTGGATCAACTTCGTAACGTGAGGGTTGTCAAAATGTCCGAAAGGCAACCCGACTTGAATGATACATTGTGTTGTCATTTGTCGGTTCAACACGACATCATATGACCATATTTGACCTTGAGTGTCAAGTGTCGGTTGACTTGAATCACCCTCGACCTCAACCCCGAGCACGTTTTTTCTGTGTGCCGCCTAAAGTAGAATTGTCTTCCGTCGTAAGGAGAGCTTGACACATTTTGCATTGTGTCTTTCTTTTTCCGTTCGTGAGGATCACCAAGTTGTATAAATTCCAAATCTTGGACTTTCGTTCGTGTTCGGTGAGAACTTAGACAACTTGTTCGTTTGATGCATCATGTTGTTCCTCGGCCATTTTGTAAGATAAAGAGAGAAAGAAATAAGAATTGTGAAGTGAAAACGAGAAATGAATACGAGTAGAAGTCACAAAATATAGCGAGAAACCGAAAATTGTAAACGTTTTTTTTTTGCGTTTTTTGCGAATTGAGAAGTTGGATATGTAAATTCATCCAACCAAGACACTTATATATAGTGTTTAAAAGGCAAAATATACAAAAAACATAAACAACTAGATTTTTTTAAAATTAACGGCTAGCTTTTTGAAAAATCGAGTCGGACCCATAGCCGGTCCCACAACCGGTCCCGAGCCAATCCCTCGAAACACTTCAAAACAGTTACCGGTCCTATAATAGGTCCTTTACCGGTCCTCAGGTGGTCTTGGACCGGACCGGGCCAGTTTGGCCATCACCATTCATGATGAAGGTTTGAGGTAATCTTTTTTTATTAAAAAAACACATTACGTTTGTTAACTTTAGTTGGTTTTAATACAAGTTTCAAGTTGTTTAATTGTTCGTTTTGCTTAGAATTTCATTCAAGAACTTCAAGTAGTGTTCTATTTTTAGAGACAAGAAAGGTACTCGCGCAATGCAGCATGATAAATCTCAATTTTAATATTTAGTTTTTCTTATTTATTTCTATCATATAATACGATTTTATGTTGTTTTAAAAAGTGAAAATGTATTTATTTTTAAATGAAATATAAATTTAAAGATAACATAAAATTTTGAAAAATAAATAAATCAATATTAATATT
>NW_020201118.1:44917-46725 GCF_001531365.2 Cynara cardunculus var. scolymus | reverse complement strand
TTTAAAAATAGAGCTTTAATAAGTTGTACTTACGCAATATTACTTGTAATCTTGAATTTTAAGTAATATGCATCAATAAATAGTATTTCATGCATAAAAAATTGTTTTTAAGAGTTTTTGTCAAATGTTTTATAATATAGTATAGATTAGTATTTGAATACTGGTTGAATGTAATTGTTTATCGTTAAGCAGTTGATGCGGTTGGTAGTGGAAATAGCAGTCCAGAACTTGATTTGAAATAGCGGTTATAGCGATGAAGTAGCAGTAAAATAAAATACAGTCATAAAATAAATATGAATATATATATATATATTGACCGCATTTTATATGTGTCAGATCTGTTTACTTATTTTTGATTTCTATTCAAGATCTCTATGGGATAAAGAAGGTTCGAAAATAAGTAACAAAAACTTTCGTTTGGTAACTTTATTAAAAATGAAGAAGAATGGATGTACTTCTTCTTTTTCAAATAAAGTATATAAAATTGATGAGAATGTAAGAAATATGATCCAACCATTTCTTTCTATTCCGCATTTTGGAAATATCAAGACTTATTCGTATCCTTATGAATCGGATAATACTATGTTATTCCCAATACTTATATTGATTATACTAGCGGTGTACCTACGCGATGCAGCACAAGTGAATCACAATTCTGAAACATTAGTTTAACTTTGAATTATGAGTTTGTGTGGTTATTTTACAAGTCAACTAATATATAAAGTTGAAGGCTAATATGGTGTAGTGTTGCTTCAAATTTCATTTTACTTCAAGAGAAAGAAGAACTTTGAATTTGAATTTGGGTTCAAAATAGGAAACAAAGTGTCAAACAATTTTGGGAAGACCAAACATACATTTTTCATGTAAATATGACTTACTTAAATTTGAAACTTTGATCAAACAAATGGTATATTTTAAGCATTTGTACATTATGCATAATAGTTTGTACTTAAGAGATTTTTGAATCTCTTGCATAAATTGATAGTACTTTATGCTTTAAGACTTGTAATTAACACTTTTGGTCTAAATGCATATTAATGTAGTATAGATTTACTTTGTTTGTTGGATTCTTAGGAATTCCTTTCAATCATAGCAGGGTTAATTTGGATATATCATCGTGATGGTTAACCCCGTCTATAAATCTTTTACATAAAAATTCAAACAATTAATATATATATATATATATATATATATATATATATATATATAAGGGTCCATTCAAGGGATAACTAATTAGTTTGTGGTAATTGTGAGATCCAATCTCAACCACAAATCAACGGATAAATTAAGAAATTAATAATTATGGTAGTTTGAGTTAAAATTATAATTAGAGGGCATTTTAAGTATTTTTTTAAAACTCCTCTCTCTTCTCTCCTCTCTCATCTCTCCGACCTCCAATCTCCGGCTTCCGGTGAACATTAATCCAGCAGGTACCTAGTAATCACAAAGATACACAATGTGATACCCATTGTGATATACTGTGATACCATTGTTATACTAACTATGATACCAACTCAAACCTTAAAAACAAAGATACACAATGTGATACCCATTATGATATATTGTGATACCGATTTCACCGGAGGCCGAAGATTGGAAGTCGGAGAGATGAGAGAGGAGAGAGGAGAGAGGAGTTTTTAAAAAATACCTAATATGCCCTCTAATTATAATTTTAACTTAAACTACCATAATTATTAATTTCCTAATTTATCTGCTGATTTGTGGTTGAGATTGAACCTCACAATTACCACAAACTAATCAGTTCTCATTTGATTAGGCCCCTATGTATATATATATATATATATATA
>NW_020201118.1:36710-44517 GCF_001531365.2 Cynara cardunculus var. scolymus | reverse complement strand
TACAAATTGAGTGGTTTGCATTTGATCGCTCCCATATATATATCACGTCAAACACTTAAAATATTGTATGCCTAATACATATCAAGTCAAACAATTCAAGTCATACAAGCAACATAGTCTAATACATATCAAGCCAAATAGTTCAAACCACACAAGCAAACATAGTAATAGAGTTTATAAAGCTCATAAACAACTAAACGAGCTAATTGCAATCCATAGGCTTGACATCTAAATCCACATCATTAATTTGTTTCTTTTTATTAGCAGGCTTCATCTTAAATAGCCCACACCAAAAGACTAAGTTATTGTTTTAAGTTTAGTCCAAAAAAGTCTCCAACGAGATAGCGTTATAGCGGACCGCTATTTGGAAGCAAAATAGTTGTAAATAGTGGTAATAGCGGCCGCTATTTGCGGTACCCCTATTTAGACTGCAAAACCTGGATCGCTATTTGATTGAGGACCTCTATTCAATATGTCGTCGCTATAACGCACAATTGATTGCGCAGTTTTGGGAACGAGATTGGCTTTATTTTATTGGGTATTTGGATTGCGCACCGAGTGTTTGAAGAAAGTCGTAGGTGAATTCATATTCTTTTATTGGATGGTGAATTCTTAATGTTACTTTGTTGATTAAGTTCTCGTCTTTTAGTTTTTACTGCCTAGTTATAAAGTTTCGGTTTTTATTTGTTTAGTAGTCTAATACGACTCTCAATGCCAATGATTTTGAAAGTAGTGTATTTGTGCTAATTAGCTTTCGTTTTTGGGTCTTGAGCTTTAAGTGAATAAATTGAGTAGTCAATCTTTTTGACACGCGTGAATTTGAACAATAGGCTAGCACAAGTAACCGCAATCTTTATTTAGCAGTCTAATACGACTCTTAATCCCAAGTAACCATAATCTTACTTTAGCCGTGAGTGTGAACCATAGGCTAGCACAATTTTCTTTTTGCATGACCAACACATTCTATAACTAAGATCAATACGACTTTCAAGTAATTGTATCACTCGTTTTGGCATATTTTGTCTCACTTTGCCTTTTCTCACATTTGCTTCAACATTGGATTTTTTTTCAATTATTGGCACTTTTTGTTGCAAGCATACATCTCCTCCTATGGGACATTTGTGGTGTTTAGATCCAAAACATGGCATATTTTTCTTTTAAGAGTTTTGCTCCTTTTGTTTTGATCTTTTGGCCATGTTGGTACCCCTCCCCCAAACTTGTACTGTACAATTTCCTCATTGGATTCTTGTACTTCAGTAGTACCTTCATATATAACACATAGTGTCCCATATGGATTTCGAGATTTTGAGCTTCATCACTGAGTGATATACCTCGTCAGAAAGAGACATGACTATTATAGACCTCGCACGAGTGTCTAAAGTCATCTTCTTCTTGTCTTCATCACTCCATTGATGAGGGAGCTTTGGAATCTGCCGTTCAGGAAGTGCGACAGTCGTAGCAGTTGCATGAACTGTTGGAGAGATAACATATGAAACATAAGGTCCATTTTCTATATAGTATGGAATCTCATGATCCACACCTTCAAAGAATAAAGACATCCGATTTTTCTAGAGACTAAAGTTGTCTCTAACGAAACCAAGAGGTTTGGCAAGAGAGTCATTATCGTGAAAGTGAGTGCTGGTGTTTTGTAAAGCCATTTATAAAGGAATAAATTATCTAGAGAAGAAAAGATAATAATATACTAATAAAGCATCAAAACAACATAAAAAGAAAACGTTGCTATGATACACTTGTTTGTCCCAGCCGAATCTACAAACGTTATAGGTGATCAGTTTGTAGAAGGGGGGGGGGGGATGAATACAAACACATAAACTTTCACTTTTAAAAATTGTATATTGATAAAGAAAGATCAATACAATTTTTACAGATTGTTTGCGAAAAAAGATAAAGTAAAAAGACCTATCTAAATAATCTAAGGTTCACACAATTACAAAATAGCAAAGAGAAAAGATTTGCTACAAATAAATAAGGAAATGTAAATGCTCTTCACTTGTTCTAAGTGGTTCTTTCTCTTAAGATGAAAGTAGAGATATGGAAGTATCTTCTCGAGTAAGTTTCTTAGAGATGAAGAAGTAATGGTAACTGAGTAGAGAGCACTTAGTTATTTATACCCATTGCATTTAATGTAATTCAAAATGTACAAAGCACGTCTCAAGCTTTTGGAGGAAAATTTTTCCTTTGCTACAATAAACAGTCCTTTTGGCTGTATATGAGCAGTCATCTTTTCATAAAGTAGGTAAGCACTATAGAGTCAATGGAGTGACTTTGTACTGTACTATACTCTAGAAAAGATATGAGCTTGTATAATGTGTGAAGGAGGACAAGACAAAAACAACCGTGCAAGACAAACTTCATTTGATCGATGAATGTTGGGATGACACTGGAGGGTCTCTTCAGCTTTCGCTGAAACTTGTGCAAACTTCACATATAATTAGACGAGCTTGTAATCACTAAATGTCGCTTCAGGTCACAAACGTGATGGTCTATAATCTTCAATTTCTGTCTTTGACATTGCTGAAGGTTTTTTGATGTGAGTTTTGTCTTCTTGAAGTATAACATTCTCTGAAAGAGTTACAATACATGTTCATCGATCACTGAACAGACTCAATGATGATCGTTGAAACTGAATAACATGAATTCTATAATTTGTATGGTAAAAGAGATCATCATCAAATCAATGAGAGAGAAGATCAATAACTTTTCATCAAACACCTTCTTTGCAATCTTCATATTTCTTTTAGACATTTCACCTGACACCTTCTTTGCAATCTCCATGTAACAAGTTCCAAAAATCTACAACAAATTGATAAAGATTTTAAAGAAAACTACAAAGATCAAGATGTGTGTATATCAATATATGTATGTGCATATGCATTCATGTATCAGGCGTCAATTTTTGGATGCTTCTTTTGGTGATGTCGATACTTTAGGTAGAGTGAGGTAGATGATAAGTTGCCTTAAAATCATATATTTACAAAACTAGAAAAGTTGGATAGCCACCAGCAAGCTAATTTATAAGGGGAGAAGTAGAGAAGCCTCATAAGTGTCTTCTTCTACAGTAGGCAAGATTGAGGGTAAATTATGGAAGAAGTGCCTCTCTGGATGGTATGGTTATGATCACAGGCTTAAGCGATTAAGATGGATTTTATATGATTCAAAGCCCCAAATATTTTTACCAAACAAGAATTATGTCCAGATGAATCAAATGGTCCCTCTTTATGGTTCCATTAAGAGATAAATAAACAACCCCTAACTCTTATTTTCGAATTCTATGGACGAAAACAACAACGAATCTTAAATCACAAAGACAAACAATAACAACTTATAAAGATAAAAACAACAATAATTTACAAAATCACTGAAATAAAAATCATAATTTCAATCACAAGGATGGTGCCTAATTGGTTTGAACTTGACTCCAAATGTCAAAAGTATAAGGAGGTCTCAGTTTCAAATCCAAATAGGAATAAAAATTCTTTTGTAGCCACGGAGGTTCAAATGCGGTGACTTCGAACTATCTACAAAGCAGGTGGTGGTCCTGAGATTAATCGACTCGCATATAGCGGGTTGAATATCCAAGTTAATAAAAAAAATCATAATTTCAAAATTATAAATAAACATACTATTTTTTATATTCCTATTTTTCCATATATAGTGTAGTATACATGGAGCTCATGATACATGCACGTGTACGGCTAGTTTTAAGAAGAGATACGACGACGTAGGGTCGACCTCGTTCCGTGTAGCAAATATCATTATTTACGTCTACTACTAGTGCCAAGGCATGTGTTTTATCTTCTTCAATCGGTGGATCGCCGTCGTCGTTGTCGTCGCTGCTAACTTCCACCGTCGCCGTTGAACTTAATACTATCCTCCCTCAGCTTTATAAAGTCTTCAATACCACCAGATCTGTATGCTTTCAATCAGAATAAGAGACGAAAAGAAAGGTCAGAAATTCAAGATGAAATCAGGTCAGCTTTTATTCCATAATATATTCTTTTATGCCTTTCAATCTTTGGAAATACACTTGCTTGTAATAATCTGATGTTTATTTTCGCCTTAGTTTGTGTTGAAGGTTAAGGATTTTGTGAAATCAAAATTTAGGGATCTATAAAATTAGATGGCCGATGACATGAATGATGAAATGGTTATGGATCTTGATTTGAATCAAGAACCTTTATTGGACCCGTCACCACCTCCTCCTTTTGGGTATGGGCCTTTGTTAAATGAACTGGAGACTGCACACGGTAGGATCGAGGACCGTATTAGGCAGCTTGAAGCGGTTACTGCTAGGGCTAGACAACGCCAGCGGTGGCGACAGGCTAGGAACAATCCGGAATTGAGTTACATGACTGTAATTGAACAAGGTGTTGGTGCAGGAAACGAGAATCAAGGGGGCAATGGTGTTGTGGGTGGGGATAGGGTTGTGGAGGGAATCGTAAATGCTGAAGAAAGGGCTGGTTATGAGAGAGGGAGGAACAGCAAAAGGGATATTAGCCAGTTGGCAAAAGCGTTGGAGATGGATTTGGATTCCAAGAAGACTGATAATGGTGGAGGTGGTGATGATGATAGTGGGGGTTTCTTTGATTGCAATATATGCTTCGATATGGCAAGAGATCCTATTTTGACTTGCTGTGGTCACTTATTTTGTTGGAGTTGTTTTTATCAGTTGTCATATGTAGATTCAAGTGCAAAAGAATGTCCAGTTTGCAAGGGAGAAGTGACTGATTCGAGTATTACGCCAATTTATGGCAATGGAAAGAATCAACCAGTCTTGAAGTTGGAGACTGGGGTGAAAATACCTCCAAGGCCTCGAGCTCACCGAGTAGAAAGTATAAGGCAGCAAAGGGTTTTCAGGGGGATCTCTCATATTCCTGTAGCAGAAGCACTTAGAAGGATTAGGATTGGAATTGGTTCTATTGGGGAAAACCCTCTTCTTCAAGGTCTTAACAGTGTGGGCCCCACTTCTGAAACCAATCCGTCGTTACACAGTTCAGAAGCAGGGGGTAGTCGTCGCCATCGTTCTCGCCACTTCTCTAGGGTAATCTCTGAAAGTGCTGCTTCACTTTCTTCCATTTCATCTGCGCTTAATAATGCAGAAAGGTTGGTTGAGGATCTTGAGACCTACATCAACGACCGTCTTTTGAGGAGGGTGGATGCACAGATTCTACCAAATAATCAAGAAAGGAACACATTTCTTGCCAGTACTGCTGATATTCAACCAGAGCCCCAGAATGCAGAGATGAATCTCACTGTGCCACTTTCTTCTTCTTCTTCTCAAAGAGCCGTTGCTACTACTGTTGTGCAATTGGATAACCTGTCAACCAGTAGTGCTGTAGAGATTGATCTGACCATATCACATCCGTCTTCGTCTTCTAGGAGAACTGCTGTTTCACGCACATTGAGTTTAGAAGGTGGAGCATCACGTGAACTCAGGAGAAGACGCTTGAGGTAATGTTCCTTAGAAATGAAATTTTCATTTTAATGGGGATGTACCCCGTTGCCTAAGATTTACCTTTAGTCATGTTTCGTCATTACATTAATTTTTCCACAGTGAACATGTTTTAGATGTCGAGAGTGCTGTCTTCCTTCTTTAGTGTTTTGTGTCATTCAGCATATCATATGTTTTATTGTGTTTAAGATTTGGAAAAGTGTAATACCTGATTTGTTGCTTATACGAAGTGCCCGTGTTATCACTGCTGATAGATACTTCACATTTGTTTATAAAGCTGCTATATAGTTGTATAGTTAAAATATTCGTGCAGCAGGTATTTATTTGCTCATGCCAGTTGTCAGTAATGTTTCTACAAATGTGTGAAACCATAGATATCTTATATGTGCCAAATGTTTTGACAAGGACTTCAATTTGTGATCAATAGGGAGCCATCTTGGTAATTTCATGGCCAAGGTTGTGGAGTTGTTTAAAAACTATTAACTCCATTTGCTGCTCCCTTTACCAATTTAGACCATCTCCAAAGGGGACACCAAATACCAAAATTTGATGCCAAATCACTCCAATGGGGACACCAAATAGTGACACCAATTTTGGTGTAACACTGTAACACCATTCATCTACACTAAATTTTACACCAAGGGGAAAAGATAAAAAGGAATATACCTAGAATCTTACATTTTGGTGTAAGATTTGGTGTTACCGATTGGAATATTATTGTTTGCACCAAATTTTATGGATTTGATGTAAGATTTGGTGTTACCTATTGGAGAGCCCTATTATATTCTCCAGAATATTCTCAGTTTGTGACCTGTGTGAAACTTTAGAATGTAGCATTACGATTTTTTTCCCTCATAATGTAGTATCTTTAGCTCCTAGTTTCTGCCTCGATATCTGATTACTTGCCTTGGTATTATAGTAAGCCATTGGAAGGATAATTGCCTTTTGAGGATAAAGATTAAACCATAGGGTTGCTAACATTTACCACCAGGTTCTAAAAGGCTGCCATGTTAACCTCCGTAACGGCTGTGTCAGATGAGGCATGCGCCATGGCGTCTTGAGGAGTGTTAATGGCGTGTGGCTTTTTGAAGGATTTCTTTACTTCGTTTCGCTTCTTAATTTTTTTTAAAGTTGGCCTTATTTCACCTTTTTACATTGTTTGTAATTGCCATCTCTCGTTATCATTGAATAATAGTAGAAAACTATGTGTTGTGTGTATTTTATATGATATACAAACATGTCACCTTTAAGCCAACGCCTTGAAAAATATCATGGTCTCGACGTGTGAGGCTTTGACCTTGCTTTCCATGCCTCATGCCGTTTAGAACTTTGATTTACTGTAACAATTATGAATGACTAATTAGTATTAGTATATTCATATTCTTTTGTTTTCTTTTATTGATTGATCATGCAAGTGATGCTTAAAGATGCCCTTCATAATGTTAATAATTTGCCATTCTTACGTAAGACGTCCTCGTTCCCCCAAGGCCTCATTACGAGATTGGCAAGAGAAGTCTTTGTACATTGCAAGTGGTTGTCTTGAGTTGATTCTCCTGTTGTTATGTGCTTAGGTTTAGCCTGCTCATTTGCAGGTGTGCGCAAGCTGACCAATCTTTAGAAACCTGACTCTTGGTTGAACCAGTTTAGGTTCAATTTGGTAAAGAAAACTAGCATGTAGGAGTTGTACTTTTTGTTTTTCTATTCTCAAGTTAAGAAGGGGTAGAAAGTAAGGATTCTTTTTCAGAAGGAAGATTGTTTCCTTCAATTCAATGAGGATGAGCATAGATTCCTTGGTCACATATTCAATTTTAATTTCTGATCTGTGTGTGTATTTGGATCTCACTAACACTTGTGGGGAAACCATGTCGTCCAATGCGGGTTCCTGATAGAAGTTCTGAGCTTTTGTTTCGATGTCGGAAGAATTTATTCAAGACTTGTGTTGGGCAAATAAGAAGAGTTATAATCTTGAAGTTCGGTTTGATGTAGACCAGTGTTGTAAAAGGCTCGTGACTTTACGTCTGTGGCACGGCATGATCCAATACGTGGTTTTTATAACCTTTTTAGTTATTAGCATATGACCTGATTTAAATTGTTTAATATCATTGGCTCATTGAGTAATAGTAGAAAACATGTGTCATGTGTATATATATACTAGAAGCGTACTCGCGCAATGCAGCGAGATACATCGTGATTTTAATATTTTATTTTATTTTTTATCTCAGTCGATGTTATAATATGGCTTTATGTGATTTTGAAATTCCTCATCAATTTTTTTATAATTTAATTTATGCACAATAACGAAGTTATATTTGATTTAATAATATAATTTTTTTT